>NC_052330.1:36777888-36905388 GCF_016432855.1 Salvelinus namaycush
GAGAGACACTAGAGCGGGAGAGACCGTCAACACAGGAGACACTAGAGGAGAGAGAGAGACCGTCAACAACAGGAGACACTAGAGAGAGAGAGACCGTCAACAACAGGAGACACGAGAGAGAGAGAGACCGTCAACAACAGGAGACACTAGAGCAAGAGAGAGACCGTCAACAACAGGAGACACTAGAGCAAGAGAGAGACCGTCAACAACAGGAGACGCGAGAGAGAGAGAGACCGTCAACAACAGGAGACACTAGAGCAAGAGAGAGACCGTCAACAACAGGAGACACTAGAGAGAGAGAGAGAGAGACCGTCAACAACAGGAGACACTAGAGAGAGAGAGAGAGAGACCGTCAACAACAGGAGACACTAGAGCAAGAGAGAGACCGTCAACAACAGGAGACACTAGAGAGAGAGAGAGAGAGAGACCGTCAACAACAGGAGATACTAGAGAGAGAGAGAGACCGTCAACAACAGGAGACACTAGAGGAGAAGAGAGAGACCGTCAACAACAGGAGACAACTAGAGCGAGAGAGAAGTCAACAACAGGAGACACTAGAGAGAGAGACCGTCAACAACAGGAGACACTAGAGAGAGAGAGACCGTCAACAACAGGAGACACTAGAGAGAGAGAGACCGTCAACAACAGGAGACACTAGAGAGAGAGAGACCGCCAACAACAGGAGACACTAGAGAGAGAGAGACCGTCAACAACAGGAGACACTAGAGAGAGAGAGAGACCGTCAAACAAAGGAGGCACAGACGAGAGGAGAGACCGTCAACAAACAGGAGACACTAGAGAGAGAGAGAGAGAGACCGTCAACAACAGGAGACACTAGAGAGAGAGAGAGACCGTCAACAACAGGAGACACTAGAGCGAGAGACCGTCAACAACAGGAGACACTAGAGAGAGAGAGAGACCGTCAACAACAGGAGACACTAGAGAGAGAGACCGTCAACAACAGGAGACACTAGAGAGAGAGAGAGACCGTCAACAACAGGAGACACTAGAGAGAGAGACCGTCAACAACAGGAGACACTAGAGAGAGAGAGAGAGACCGTCAACAACAGGAGACACTAGAGCGAGAGAGAGACCGTCAACAACAGGAGACACTAGAGCGAGAGAGAGACCGTCAACAACAGGAGACACTAGAGAGAGAGAGAGACCGTCAACAACAGGAGACACTAGAGAGAGAGAGAGACCGTCAACAACAGGAGACACTAGAGAGAGAGAGACCGTCAACAACAGGAGGCACTAGAGAGAGAGAGAGACCGTCAACAACAGGAGACACTAGAGAGAGAGAGGACCGTCACAACAGGAGCACTAGAGAGAGAGAGAGAGAGACCGTCAACAACAGGAGACACTAGAGGAGAGAGAGACCAACAACAGAGACACTAGAGAGAGAGAGAGAGAGACCGTCAACAACAGGAGACACTAGAGAGAGAGAGACCGTCAACAACAGGAGACACTAGAGAGAGAGAGAGACCGTCAACAACAGGAGACACTAGAGAGAGAGAGAGAGAGACCGTCAACAAAACAGGAGACAATAGAGCGAGAGAGAGAGAGACCGTCAACAACAGGAGACACTAGAGAGAAGAGACCGTAACAACAGGAGACACTAGAGGAGAGAGAGAGACCGTCAACAACAGGAGACACCGAGAGAGAGAGAGAGAGGACCGTCAACAACAGGAGACACTAGAAGAGAGAGAGAGAGAGACCGTCACAACAGGAGACATAGAGAGAGAGAGAGACCGTCAACAAACAGGAGAGGGGGGGGGGGGGGGGTGCCAACCCAGACAGGAAGATCACGTCAGTGACTCAACCCACTCAAGTGACGCACCCCTCCTAGGGACGGCATGAAAGAGCACCAGTAAGCCAGTGACTCAGCCCCTGTAATAGGGTTAGAGGCAGAGAATCCCAGTGGAGAGAGGGGAACCGGCCAGGCAGAGACAGCAAGGGCGGTTCGTTGCTCCAGAGCCTTTCCGTTCACCTTCACACTCCTGGGCCAGACTACACTCAATCATATGACCTACTGAAGAGATAAGTCTTCAGTAAAGACTTAAAGGTTGAGACCGAGTCTGCGTCTCTCACATGGGTAGGCAGACCATTCCATAAAAATGGAGCTCTATAAGAGAAAGCCCTGCCTCCAGCTGTTTGCTTAGAAATTCTAGGGACATTAAGGAGGCCTGCGTCTTGTGACCGTAGCGTACGTGTAGGTATGTACGGCAGGACCAACTCGGAAAGATAGGTAGGAGCAAGCCCATGTAACGCTTTGTAGGTTAGCAGTAAAACCTTGAAATCAGCCCTTGCCTTAACAGGTAGCCAGTGTAGGGAGGCTAGCACTGGAGTAAAGCACCTCTATAAAGCAGCTCTATAACCTCTATAAAGCAGCTCTATAACCTCTATAAAGCAGCTCTATAACCTCTATAAAGCACCTCTATAATCTCTATAACCTATATAACCTCTATAAAGCACCTCTATAACCTCTATAAAGCACCTCTCTAACCTCTATAAAGCACCTCTATAATCTCTATAACCTATATAACCTCTATAAAGCACCTCTATAATCTCTATAACCTCTATAACCTCTATAAAGCACATCTATAACCTCTATAAAGCAGCTCTATAACCTATATAAAGCACCTCTATAATCTCTATAACCTATAAAACCTCTATAAAGCACCTCTATAACCTCTATAAAGCACCTCTATAATATCTATAACCTCTATAACCTCTATAAAGCACCTCTATAATCTCTATAACCTCTATAACCTCTATAAAGCACATCTATAACCTCTATAAAGCAGCTCTATAACCTATATAAAGCACCTCTATAATCTCTATAACCTCTATAACCTCTATAAAGCACCTCTATAATATCTATAACCTCTATAACCTCTATAAAGCACCTCTATAATCTCTATAACCTCTATAACCTCTATAAAGCAGCTCTATAACCTCTATAAAGCACCTCTATAACCTCTATAAAGCACCTCTATAAAGCAGCTCTATAACCTCTATAAAGCAGCTCTATAACCTCTATAAAGCAGCTCTATAACCTCTATAAAGCAGCTCTATAACCTCTCTAAAGCACCTCTCTAACCTCTATAAAGCACCTCTATGAAGCACCTCTCTAACCTCTATAAAGCAGCTCTATAACCTCTATAAAGCACCTCTATAATCTCTATAACCTCTATAAAGCAGCTCTATAACCTCTATAAAGCACCTCTATAACCTCTATAAAGCACCTCTATAAAGCAGCTCTATAACCTCTATAAAGCACCTCTATAACCTCTATAACCTCTAAAGCAGCTCTATAACCTCTATAAAGCAGCTCTATAACCTCTCTAAAGCACCTCTCTAACCTCTATAAAGCACCTCTATGAAGCACCTCTCTAACCTCTATAAAGCAGCTCTATAACCTCTATAAAGCACCTCTATAATCTCTATAACCTCTATAAAGCAGCTCTATAACCTCTATAAAGCACCTCTCTAACCTCTATAAAGCACCTCTCTAACCTCTATAAAGCAGCTCTATAACCTCTATAAAGCACCTCTCTAACCTCTATAAAGCACCTCTCTAACCTCTATAAAGCACCTCTCTAACCTCTATAAAGCACCTCTCTAAAGCACCTCTATAACCTCTATAAAGCACCTCTCTAACCTCTATAAAGCACCTCTATAACCTCTATAAAGCACCTCTCTAACCTCTATAAAGCACCTCTCTAAAGCACCTCTCTAACCTCTATAAAGCAGCTCTATAACCTCTATAAAGCAACTCTCTAACCTCTATAAAGCACCTCCTATAAGGTTCCGAGTTCCAAACTGCCTCTGGAAGCAACGTCAGCACAAGAACTGTTCATCGTTAGATTCATGAAAAGGGTTTCCGTGGCCAAGCAGCCGCACGCACACAAGCCTAAAATCTTGAAGTGGTGTAAATAGTTTCCCTGGAGTGATGAATCACGCTTCACCATCTGGCAGTCCGACGGACAAATCTGGGTTTGGCGGATGCCAGGAGAACGCTACCTGCCCCAGTGCATAGTGCCAACTGTAAAGTTTGGTGGAGGAGGAATAATGGTCTGGGGATGTTTTTCATGGTTCGGGCCCCTTAGTTCCAGTGGAGGGAAATCTTAACGCTACAGCATACAATGACATTCTAGATGATTCTGTGCTTCCAACTTTGTGGCAAGTTTGGGGAAGGCCCTTTTCTGTTTCAGCATGGCAATGCCTCAGTGCACAAAGCAAGGTCCATACAGAAATAGTTTGTTGAGATCAGTGTGGAAGAACTTGACTGGCCTGCACAAAGCCCTGACCTCAACCCCATCGAACACCTTTGGGATAAATTGGAACGCCGACTGTGAGCCAGGCCTAATTGTCCCAACACCAGTGCCCGACCTCACTAATGCTTTTGTGGCTGAAAGGCATCCAGTTGGTAACAGGGAACATGGTTTAGTTCTGCCCCCCCCCCCCCCCCCCCCCCCCCCCCCATTACATGGACCAGTAGTTAACGGTACTAGTAAACTCCCCCTCAGGGATCCCAGTCATATTTAATGAGTGTTCCTCTCCAAACAAACGATTTCCAAACATCCTAATGCATCAGCTGTGCATTAATAGGAGAGGCATCTGAAAAACACATCTCAAATTGGAACAAGAGATGCTATTCTATCTCATTACCCAGGGGGCTTGAGGAGGAAGTGGAAACAGACTGTGTTTCCAGAAGGAGACTCATAAGCAGTAGGGCTAGTGAGCACTATGATGAGAGACGGTATATATCTGTCCCAAATGACCCACTGCAGACTGGAGAGCCCTTAAGTACAGACTGAACACTAATGGGAGACGAGTCCCCGTCTCCAGGGAATTGTGTGTGTTTGAAACATCCTGCAAACAAGGGGTTGATAATGAAGGGGGTTTTGGAGGAGATGACAAGGCCGGACACAGTCTGTATCCCAAATGGCACCCTATTCCCTATATAGTACACTACTTTAGACCAGAGCCTTATTCTCTACATAGTGCACTACTTTTGACCTGAGTCCTATGCTCACAGCCAGGGCAGGATTCCATCTGATTGTCCTTCAATCAGGGAAGCTATACCCTCTGTCCTTTAGCAAACATTACATTCTCTGTAGTGTAGGCATTAATTAGCTGCACAGACTGCTTGAGTTGAGATGATGATGATGATGATGGTGTCCAACCATAGTGACCCTGTCCCCTTCCCCAACCACAGCAGGTCCCGGTAGTGAACGGCTCATCCTCCCCAACCCCGGCCCCCTGCTCCTCAGCCAAGTGTGAGGTGAAGTTGGAGCTGGCCTTCGAGTATCTGATGAGCAAAGATCGTCTCCAGTGGGTCACCATCACTAGCCCACAGGTCAGAGGTTAGGGTTTTAGAGGTCAGGTCAATATGGAGTCACCCAAGAGGTAGGAGTTTTACCTCTGCTGCTAATGAATGAAATATCTACAGTTAGTGTGGTGTGTGTGTGTTTTCAGGCAATCATGATGAGCATCTGTCTTCAGTCGATGGTTGATGAGCTGATGGTGAAGAAGTCAGGGGGCAGCATCAAGAAGGTGCGTGTTAGGTCTTTGATAATGGGACAGATACGCCTTAACTAGTCTGCCATGTTCTGACTTCCTGTATTCATTATGTTTTGTTCAGATGCTAAGGAAACGTCACAATGGCTCCCTACATCGGTCTGAAAGTCAGCAAGCTGTGAAATCCCCCCCTCTACTGGTGAGAACAGGGACTGCACAGGTCTATGATATATGCCACTGTGATTATGCCCGGAGGGGGACACGTTTAGTCGTTTTGAATGGAGGGATCGTCTACTTGATGTTTCACCTTGTTTGTGACCTTCCTCTCCCCTGCAGGACTCTCCTGACCCAAACCGAGACCAGATTGTCAAACTCTCAGTGAGTAATGTTTCTGCTTTGATCTCCCAAATGTCAAGTCCACAGAATTACATAGAGAATCACAATTAACAGTAAATCATTTGATCTCTATGGTTGAGTCTCTGTTTTAGGTGGCTGGGGGGTCGATATGAGTCTCTGTTTTAGGTGGCTGGGGGTCGATATGGAAATGTGTAAGTGACTGTTGCTCTAACACGATGTCTCTGTTTCTCTCTCTCAGACTAAGCTGAGCTCTGTGTCTCTCAGAGGGATCAGCGCCTCCAACTCAGCCAATGACATCAGCGGCAACGATTTCCATGGCAACTATGCCTTCGAGGGGATCGGGGATGATGATCTGTAATATCCCACCCCCCCCACCCCACACCTCCACCTGTCGAACGCAACCTGCATAGATTCCAAGCTGAGCGGATTGTCTGATTCTGTAAGATTGTAGCCCTTCCTGGGAGTCTGCTGCCTGCCTTAAGATCAGTCTTGTCGTATCAGCTTCACAAAGATTGCCATCTATCTCATGTGTTTCAGGTACAGAATGACTGACTACCCACTGCCCTCCTGTTTTACAATCCTATCCCCCCCGTATTCAACTTAATAAAATATCAAGAACATATAGAACTAAAATTACAGTCTGCAGTCTAATCCACGGGGGTCATGCTGCCCACGGGGGTCATGCTGTGAAACACTCTCAATTGACGTTGAAATGACTAAAACCAAGTGGAAGCTGTGATAATGGACCCAAATCTATAGTCTCGTCACTCTGTCCAGCTAGATAAGTCATGTATAGTCTCTTCACTCTGTCCAGCTAGATAAGTCATGTATAGTCTCTTCACTCTGTCCAGCTAGATAAGTCATGTATAGTCTCTTCACTCTGTCCAGCTAGATAAGTCATGTATAGTCTCGTCACTCTGTCCAGCTAGATAAGTCATGTATAGTCTCTTCACTCTGTCCAGCTAGATAAGTCATGTATAGTCTCTTCACTCTGTCCAGCTAGATAAGTCATGTATAGTCTCTTCACTCTGTCCAGCTAGATAAGTCATGTATAGTCTCTTCACTCTGTCCAGCTAGATAAGTCATGTATAGTCTCTTCACTCTGTCCAGCTAGATAAGTCGTGTATAGTCTCTTCACTCTGTCCAGCTAGATAAGTCGTGTATAGTCTCTTCACTCTGTCCAGCTAGATAAGTCATGTATAGTCTCTTCACTCTGTCCAGCTAGATAAGTCATGTATAGTCTCTTCACTCTGTCCAGCTAGATAAGTCATGTATAGTCTCTTCACTCTGTCCAGCTAGATAAGTCATTTATAGTCTCTTCACTCTGTCCAGCTAGATAAGTCATTTATAGTCTCTTCACTCTGTCCAGCTAGATAAGTCATGTATAGTCTCTTCACTCTGTCCAGCTAGATAAGTCATTTATAGTCTCTTCACTCTGTCCAGCTAGATAAGTCATTTATAGTCTCTTCACTCTGTCCAGCTAGATAAGTCATGTATAGTCTCTTCACTCTGTCCAGCTAGATAAGTCATTTATAGTCTCTTCACTCTGTCCAGCTAGATAAGTCATTTATAGTCTCTTCACTCTGTCCAGCTAGATAAGTCATGTATAGTCTCTTCACTCTGTCCAGCTAGATAAGTCATTTATAGTCTCTTCACTCTGTCCAGCTAGATAAGTAATGTATAGTCTCGTCACTCTGTCCAGCTAGATAAGTCATTTATAGTCTCTTCACTCTGTCCAGCTAGATAAGTCATTTATAGTCTCTTCACTCTGTCCAGCTAGATAAGTCGTGTATAGTCTCTTCACTCTGTCCAGCTAGATAAGTCATGTATAGTCTCTTCACTCTGTCCAGCTAGATAAGTCATGTATAGTCTCTTCACTCTGTCCAGCTAGATAAGTCGTGTATAGTCTCTTCACTCTGTCCAGCTAGATAAGTCATGTATAGTCTCTTCACTCTGTCCAGCTAGATAAGTAATGTATAGTCTCGTCACTCTGTCCAGCTAGATAAGTCATGTATAGTCTCGTCACTCTGTCCAGCTAGATAAGTCATGTATAGTCTCTTCACTCTGTCCAGCTAGATAAGTCATTTATAGTCTCTTCACTCTGTCCAGCTAGATAAGTCATGTATAGTCTCTTCACTCTGTCCAGCTAGATAAGTCATGTATAGTCTCTTCACTCTGTCCAGCTAGATAAGTCATGTATAGTCTCTTCACTCTGTCCAGCTAGATAAGTCATGTATAGTCTCTTCACTCTGTCCAGCTAGATAAGTCATGTATAGTCTCTTCACTCTGTCCAGCTAGATAAGTCATGTATAGTCTCTTCACTCTGTCCAGCTAGATAAGTCATGTATAGTCTCGTCACTCTGTCCAGCTAGATAAGTCATGTATAGTCTCGTCACTCTGTCCAGCTAGATAAGTCATGTATAGTCTCGTCACTCTGTCCAGCTAGATAAGTCATGTATAGTCTCTTCACTCTGTCCAGCTAGATAAGTCATTTATAGTCTCTTCACTCTGTCCAGCTAGATTAGTCATGTATAGTCTCTTCACTCTGTCCAGCTAGATAAGTCATGTATAGTCTCTTCACTCTGTCCAGCTAGATAAGTCATGTATAGTCTCTTCACTCTGTCCAGCTAGATAAGTCATGTATAGTCTCTTCACTCTGTCCAGCTAGATAAGTCATGTATAGTCTCTTCACTCTGTCCAGCTAGATAAGTCGTGTATAGTCTCTTCACTCTGTCCAGCTAGATAAGTCGTGTATAGTCTCTTCACTCTGTCCAGCTAGATAAGTCATGTATAGTCTCTTCACTCTGTCCAGCTAGATAAGTCATGTATAGTCTCTTCACTCTGTCCAGCTAGATAAGTCATGTATAGTCTCTTCACTCTGTCCAGCTAGATAAGTCATGTATAGTCTCTTCACTCTGTCCAGCTAGATAAGTCATTTATAGTCTCTTCACTCTGTCCAGCTAGATAAGTCATTTATAGTCTCTTCACTCTGTCCAGCTAGATAAGTCATGTATAGTCTCTTCACTCTGTCCAGCTAGATAAGTCATTTATAGTCTCTTCACTCTGTCCAGCTAGATAAGTAATGTATAGTCTCGTCACTCTGTCCAGCTAGATAAGTCATTTATAGTCTCTTCACTCTGTCCAGCTAGATAAGTCATTTATAGTCTCTTCACTCTGTCCAGCTAGATAAGTCGTGTATAGTCTCTTCACTCTGTCCAGCTAGATAAGTCATGTATAGTCTCTTCACTCTGTCCAGCTAGATAAGTCATGTATAGTCTCTTCACTCTGTCCAGCTAGATAAGTCGTGTATAGTCTCTTCACTCTGTCCAGCTAGATAAGTCATGTATAGTCTCTTCACTCTGTCCAGCTAGATAAGTAATGTATAGTCTCGTCACTCTGTCCAGCTAGATAAGTCATGTATAGTCTCGTCACTCTGTCCAGCTAGATAAGTCATGTATAGTCTCTTCACTCTGTCCAGCTAGATAAGTCATTTATAGTCTCTTCACTCTGTCCAGCTAGATAAGTCATGTATAGTCTCTTCACTCTGTCCAGCTAGATAAGTCATGTATAGTCTCTTCACTCTGTCCAGCTAGATAAGTCATGTATAGTCTCTTCACTCTGTCCAGCTAGATAAGTCATGTATAGTCTCTTCACTCTGTCCAGCTAGATAAGTCATGTATAGTCTCTTCACTCTGTCCAGCTAGATAAGTCATGTATAGTCTCTTCACTCTGTCCAGCTAGATAAGTCATGTATAGTCTCGTCACTCTGTCCAGCTAGATAAGTCATGTATAGTCTCGTCACTCTGTCCAGCTAGATAAGTCATGTATAGTCTCTTCACTCTGTCCAGCTAGATAAGTCATTTATAGTCTCTTCACTCTGTCCAGCTAGATAAGTCATGTATAGTCTCTTCACTCTGTCCAGCTAGATAAGTCATGTATAGTCTCTTCACTCTGTCCAGCTAGATAAGTCATGTATAGTCTCTTCACTCTGTCCAGCTAGATAAGTCATGTATAGTCTCTTCACTCTGTCCAGCTAGATAAGTCATGTATAGTCTCTTCACTCTGTCCAGCTAGATAAGTCATGTATAGTCTCTTCACTCTGTCCAGCTAGCTGACAGTCATAGAAACGAATGCTGGACAGGAATCATAGTAAATTCCAGAAGTGATGGATATGGAACTATTGTTTGCCCATTTTTTGACGGCAAGGAATATAACACATTTTGAGTGTGGCCCACCGGACCTCAGTGAAGATCGAATCCGGCCCGAGGAGAACCATCATTTTTTTCCCGTTCAGTTATACTTTACCGACCAGCAAAATAAAGTCCTAAAAGTTCCGTTTTAAATCGTTCCTTTCTGTTCCTTTTTAAACCTCCTGAAATCAACATTTTCCCCCCTTACATTTAGCTTGACATGAAATGACTTCACCAATGGATAGAGCAAGCAGTTACAGTATATACATGCATTAGACAGTGTAGGGTGCAACATGCGACAGACATTTTGCGGGTGAGGAGAGCGCTGGGTATGTTGTTATGACGTCATTATCTGAATTAGACCAACGGAGGAGCGGCTTCTGTGAAGGAACTTCTCATCTTTGAACTTCAGAGAGTTGGCTTAACTAACGTTGGACCAGAGCTAGCTAACGTTGGACCAGAGCTAGCTAACGTTGGACCAGAGCTAGCTAACGTTGGACCAGAGCTAGCTAACGTTGGACCAGAGCTAGCTAACGTTGGACCAGAGCTAGCCCTTGACCATGACTCCGTTCCATTACATTACACATAATGCTGCCTAGAGTTTTTGAGAGCAGGACCAGAGCTAGCTAACAAGGTTGTGTTGTGTGCAGATATTTTTAAAGTAAAAATGTCTTACCTTTTTTTTTTGTTAATAAATACAATGTGAAACGTGATAACTACAGTATCCTTACCTAGCATTGAAAAAGTTAATCCATTCTAATTAAAAAATCAAATTTCTGAATTATGCTTGTAACATCAGTCGCTACAGTAGACTATGCTTCAGAGGGAGGGGCAGGTAGCTTACAAACACACTGGCAAAGATTTTCAGCTGGCAGACACTGGAATAACTTCCTGGGTGATAAAGTGAGGGCTTTGTTGCGTTCTTTTTTTTTGTGGGACTGAAAAATACCCAGAATGTAAAAGAGCGTTCCCATGCTTTTAGAAGAACGGTTCTGTTCTGGAACAGTATTGATCACTTCCGTTCTCGGTTCTGGTTCTGTTCCTCAGAAAATGTTGTTATTTTTCTGTTCTGTTCCCTGAACCAGTTCCAACCCCTGGTCTTCATAGATTACTTTCTACCATAGAGCATCCTCACATTCCTTCATTCTACCATAGAGCATCCTCACATTCCTTCATTCTACCATAGACCATCCTGACATTCCTTCATTCTACCATAGAGCATCCTCACATTCCTTCATTCTACCATAGAGCATCCTGACATTCCTTCATTCTACCATAGAGCATCCTGACATTCCTTCATTCTACCATAGAGCATCCTGACATTCCTTCATTCTACCATAGAGCATCCTCACATTCCTTCATTCTACCATAGAGCATCCTGACATTCCTTCATTCTACCATAGAGCATCCTGACATTCCTTCATTCTACCATAGAGCATCCTGACATTCCTTCATTCTACCATAGAGCATCCTGACATTCCTTCATTCTACCATAGAGCATCCTGACATTCCTTCATTCTACCATAGAGCATCCTGACATTCCTTCATTCTACCATAGAGCATCCTCACATTCCTTCATTCTACCATAGAGTATCCTGACATTCCTTCATTCTACCATAGAGCATCCTGACATTCCTTCATTCTACCATAGAGCATCCTCACATTCCTTCATTCTACCATAGAGCATCCTCACATTCCTTCATTCTACCATAGAGCATCCTGACATTCCTTCATTCTACCATAGAGCATCCTGACATTCCTTCATTCTACCATAGAGCATCCTGACATTCCTTCATTCTACCATAGAGCATCCTGACATTCCTTCATTCTACCATAGAGCATCCTCACATTCCTTCATTCTACCATAGAGCATCCTGACATTCCTTCATTCTACCATAGAGCATCCTCACATTCCTTCATTCTACCATAGAGCATCCTCACATTCCTTCATTCTACCATAGAGCATCCTGACATTCCTTCATTCTACCATAGAGCATCCTGACATTCCTTCATTCTACCATAGAGCATCCTGACATTCCTTCATTCTAAAAGGGCCCTTGTGTCTTTGTCTTCATCGGTGTCTTTTCTTTTAGCCTGTAATTCTGTCACTTGGATCAGAAATCCAAGGTACGTTGTAACAAGGGTGTCAATTCTAGCTCTTGAAATGGGTTACTTATACGCGGAATGTAAGTGTTAATGTTGCCAAAATGTTTTTCCCAATAACTTCCTTTGTAGGGTGTTATTGATCTTCCCCATCATTCATAACAGTGCTGTTTTAATGATGATTAGTGTGAGTTTTAATGTGAATCTTCAAGTACAGGTTTCAGACTTGGTAGTGTTATTATTAATATTGCCTGAAAGATGATTTGAACATTTCAACTTCTGGTCCTGTGGTCCACTGTGGGTTGCCATAGGTCGAAACGCAAAACCCACCAACCAAGTATCAGCCTTAGGTAATGCGACCTCACCAGCTAGAATCTTGCAGGAGGAGATGTTTGATTTGGTCGGTTGCACTTCCTGAACCCAGTATTACAGATGGAGACGGATATTTATTAAGTAATGTGGAGCATGAAAAACAATGGTCTGCTTCCTATGTCCTATATAGTGCACTACTTTAGACCAGGGCACTATAGAAACCTATTCCCTATATAGTGCACTACATAGGGAATAGGGTGCCATGGAATATTTCCAAGGGGTTCTGAAAATCCATAATTTCTTGTTCTTTCCCCCCCAGCAATTTGTTTTTTGTGGTTTTTCATAAATGCCAAAATTATAGTTTACTAAAGCATTTTGCACAACAATTTTTTTTTTTTTTTTTTTTTAAATCATGGTATAAAGTGACTTATAGTTGTACATGCAATTAAAATATTCTGAACAATTTAGTAACATCTGTATAGTCAATAGTTTGTAATCAAAAACAGATCAAATGTAATCAACAATTGTTTACAGAATGATTTTTTTTTAGTTGGAATGAAAAGTGTATTCAAATTCCATGTCTGATTTTTGATTATTGATTGTGTTAGTTTAACAAACAAAGTTTTGGGGGTTTGTGTAACATTTTTCTTGAATAAACAAATGTGGCAATCATCTCAAGAGGTGCTTAATTGAAAACGGACATATTTAATCTGTGATCTCATGTCAGGACACAGATGAAAGTCTGTATGAAAAATTCATTTTTCACCATTTTGTTAAATTGGGAGTTTATTCAAAAACATTCCCATTTTGTTAGTATCAATGTAACCTGGATTCCAGGTTTTTCCTCGTTGATGAACAATACTTAGTATTCAAGATATGGTGACACGGAGACATAAAAAGTTGACATGGAGAAAGCTATAGGAGGATAGCCTTGTGGTCCAAGATCTGTTTGTGTCGTCTTGCCTACGGTCATTGTAGTAGCCTGGATACCAGTCTGTTCAGCTAGCATTCCACTCCTCACAATCACACAGAATAAAATGAGTGGCATGCTAGCTAAACAGACTAGTACCCAGGCAATGGAAATTGAGCTATACAGCACAAACAGATCTGGGACCAGGCTATGAGGAGGAAGCAGATTCATGAATGTTATCTCAACCAGCATAGCTGTTCTGATCAAATGTAACGCCATGGCAAGTCAAGGAAACGCAAACCCCATTGACTGTGCTCTTATTAGTCAGCTGGAATGTATGGATGTTTTCTGTAGAGAATGTTGTTTGCGTCGGCCAAAATGGCACCCTACAGTATTCCCTATATAGTGCACAACTTTTTGACCGGAGCCCATAGACGGCCACTATATATATAGGGTGTAGGGCGCCATGAAAGATGCAGGTTCTGTCACTTCTCTCTTCAAGTGTTCTCAATCAGAGAGGCTTAGATACTCTGGATCTGTCAAATGGTGCCCTATTCCCTATAGGTGTGCACTACTTTTTATTAGGACCCAATGGCACCCCTATGTAGTGCACTACTTTTGACCAGAGCCCTATGGGAAATAGGGTACCACAAGATACTCTGAATGGTGTCAAGATAATTCTGTTTTGGTTTGTTTTTTTCCATCGCCGTATTATACTGTTATACTAATAAATGGATTTAAATAAATGTATAGGTGCCAAATTATACCAACAATCTTGAGTCTGTATTTGTATTAGCCTGGATGGACAACAACATGTAACACTCTCCTTCTACTGGTATAAACTAGTGAAGGGCCTGTGTGTCAGATGAGAGAAAAGTCTCCTTACTTCAAATGGAAGGATTTCTGATTGGCTGCATATCAAACAAATCAAATCTAATCAGCCATGTTCAGAAATTACCCCCAGCCGAACCCCTTCATGAAGAGGAATAGCTATTGTAATATCACAAACAAATCTAAAGGGCCCTGATTCCGTCCCTGAGTTGAGCGTGTTTCAATGGAATGGAATGCACTTTTCTCTGTATATACTGGCCTTGAACTTAAGCATGATTAATAACATGCTCTTCACCTGATATTCGTTCTGGGAGACCTAAGAAATGAAGGTGTGTCTACAGATATCTACCGTATTCTGGCCTTTTGACTTAATTCCACCACCTTTATGCGAGAGGAAACTATGAATAAGGTCTAGGGAACCTACCGGGTTCCAAGGTGGGAAAAAAGATCCATTCTCCAAGCACTGTAATTTACAAGTCGATGCAATGGTGAGTTCCTGTAACAGTTTGGATAAGCGAATTGTAAATATAAGACTTGTTTTAAATCTATTTTTACCTTATCGCTAGAGATGACTCTGAAACCAGTCACATGGCAGCAAGCAAAGTAAAGTTGATGAAATGTGCCTTTATGCAGAATTTAAATTGTAGGACTTTTTAACTTGCAGGGATAGGCACTCGGTCTTAATTATAGGCTACCCCAACTTCCTGTTTCTATCATGTTAAGTATTGACAGTCAGTAGGCCTAATAAACAAACTGCCAATTTACTGTTAGTTCCCTTCAGTTGGTATAGTCTACATTATCATTCCATTCATTTGCTTCCTCTAAACACTGTCACAGCCATGTGGTTGTTGCTGAGAATCATTAGTAACTGTTTAATATATAAAATACTTATTATAATGACGCAGACCAAGCCATAACCGATTGAACCTGACTCATGGCGCCATACTTGGCTGTGACGTCACACAGTTCCATGGTTAGTGCAGGCAATAGACGAGGGTATAACCTATACTTGGCTGTGACGTCACACAGTTCCATGATTAGTGCAGGCAATAGACGAGGGTATAACCTATACTTGGCTGTGTCGTCACATAGTTCCATGATTAGTGCAGGTAATAGACGAGGGTATAACCTATACTTGGCTGTGTCGTCACATAGTTCCATGATTAGTGCAGGTAATAGACGAGGGTATAACCTATACTTGGCTGTGACGTCACACAGTTCCATGATTAGTGCAGGCAATAGACGAGGGTATAACCTATACTTGGCTGTGACGTCACACAGTTCCATGGTTAGTGCAGGCAATAGACGAGGGTATAACCTACTATTCTCCTTTATTATGATACACTAACCTTTCAGCATATCATGGGGTTGCAGAATTGAATGTGGCAATTTTATAGAATGAATAAAACCACTTTCATGCATAAAAGGCTCTTAAAATATGTTTTTAAATACTTTCCTAACCCTAAATAAATCTACAAGATGAGTATTTTTTAAATCTACCAGTTGGTGAAACGGGGACTAATATTTTGACGGTTTTCTTTCATTGATCCCTAATATTCTGAACTGTTCTCTCCGTATAGTCTGTAGACCAAATTTAAAATGATTGCTTAAGATAAATGTACTGAAAACTGTATTGAATGACAACGCCACAAGAAAATGCTGGCCAGCAGGTGGGGGGGGTGTCAGTGGTTCAATTACATTTATTCAGCGTGCGCAAGGGAACCGCGAACTACTGAGAAGTGCGTAGGAAAGGCGTAATTTCCTAAATCGTAATCGGGCCCCAAAATGCATAGAAACAAATAATGCAGTCTGATCTCCCACTGAGTGAACACAAAGTGTTTATTTCAAGATACTTAAGGCAAGTATGAAACCATCAGAACAAGAGTTACACTTGGACCGTAGATAGGTAGGGCTGGACATAGCCTTAAGCGCCACACACACACGTCTGTCTTAATGCTCACACACAAGACGTCTCACCTTCTACACACAGAGGGGGGTGGGGTAAAGTACATTCTGCCAGGGTTGGGATGAATTCCATTTCAAATTGAAAGTGAAATTCCAATTATCCTTTTGAATCCGTTTACTTCTGAAATGGACCCCAACCCCATCACAAGAAATGTGGCTCCAGGCTAGACTAATCAATGCATTTCAGATTATCCATCATTTCGTTAACAACCTGATATTTGTTTTACTGCATATAGTAACAAATCGACTTGATAAGATGTAAAGTTCATGGTAATTATGTATATTTCTCCCGTATAACAAGCTTCATGGCACATCACACATTCAAGATTAAGGGGAAAATAGTTATAAAACAAATAAGAGATGCACTTCTAATGAGAATAGTCAGTAAACAAAATAAACGCTATATATATATATATATATTCAGTTGACACTTTACTACACGTCGTCTCGGGTTACATCCCCTATGGCACCCTATTCCATTTATAGGGCACTACTTTAGACCAGAGCCCTATGGCACCCTATTCCATTTATAGGGCACTACTTTAGACCAGAGCCCTATGGCACCCTATTCCATTTATAGGGCACTACTTTAGACCAGAGCCCTATGGCACCCTATTCCATTTATAGGGCACTACTTTAGACCAGAGCCCTATGGCACCCTATTCCATTTATAGGGCACTACTTTAGACCAGAGCCCGATGGCACCCTATTCCTTATGTAGTGCACTACTTTAGACCAGGGCCCATAGGAAATAGGGTGCATTTGGGAAGTATACTTGCTTCTTCAAGTAGAAACAAACAGGAGGACATAACAAAAATGGCCTTCACAGTTAATATGAACACAGTGAGCGTTTCCAAAGCAACGCACTACACTAGCCTGAGCGTTTCCAAAGCAACGCACTACACTAGCCTGAGCGTTTCCAAAGCAACGCACTACACTAGCCTGAGCGTTTCTACTACAACTTTCCTTAAATATTCTGAAAATTGTTTTATTTGTATTTTTTGGGGGAAAGTTCAACTTGAAATGGGAATGGTCTACTCTGACTCAACAACCCCAAAAATAATTATATATACACAAAGTATGTGGACACTCGCGTATTATTTCAGCCACACTGTTGCTGACAGTTGTATAAAATCAAGCACACAGCCATGCAATCTCCATAGACAAACCGTGGCGATAGAATGGCCTTACTGAAGAGATCAGTGACTTTCAACGTGGCACCGTCATAGGATGCTACCTTTCTAACAAGTCAGTTCATCAAATTTCTGCCCTGCTAGAGCTGCCCCCGGTAAGTGCTGTTATTGTGAACCAGAAATGTCTTGGATCAGCAACAGCTCAGCCACGAAGTAGTAGACCAAACAAGCTCACAGAACAGGACCGCCGAGTGCTGAGGCGCTTAAAAAGCATCTGTCCTCGGTTGCAACACTCACTACCAAGTTCCAAACTGCCTCTGGAAGCAACGTCAGCACAATAACTGTTTTGTTGGGAGCTTCATGAAATGGGTTTCCATGGCAGAGCAGCCGCACACAAGCCTAAGATCACTATGCGCAATGCCAAGCTTCGTCAGGAGTGGACTCAGGAGCAGTGGAAATGCCTTCTCTGGAGTGATGAATCACGCTTATCAACTGGCAGTCCAACGGACAAATCTGGGTTTGGCGGATGCCAGGAGAACGCTACCTGCCCCAATGCATAGTGCCAACTGTAAAGTTTGGTGGAGGAGGAATAATGGTCTTGGGCTGTTTTTCATGGTTCGGGCCCCTTAGTTCCAGGGAAGGGAAATCTTAATGCTACAGCATACAATGACATTCTAGACGATTCTGTGCTTCCAACTTTGTGACAGATTGGGGAAGGCCCTTTCCTGTTTCAGCATGACAATACCCCTGTGCACAAAGCAAGGTCCATACAGAAATAGTTTGTTGAGATCGGTGTGGAAGAACTTGACTGGCCTGCACAGAGCCCTGACCTCAACCCTATCGAACACTTTTGGGATGAATTGGAACGCCGACTACGAGCCAGGCCTAATCGTCCAACATCAGTGACCGACCTCACTAATGCTCTTGTGGCTGAATGGAAGCAAGTCCCCGCAGCAATGTTCCAACATCTAGTGGGAAGCCTTCCCAGAAGAGTGGAGGCTGTTACAGCAGTAAACGGGGGACCAACTCCATATTAATGCTCATGATTTTGGAATAAGATGTTCGACGAGCAGGTGTCCACATACTTTTGGTCATGTAGTGTATCTAAGTTTATATTTCTGGCTGTTTATCAAAGTTCTCTGGCTAACTCTGATCCTGCTTTATAGTATACCCCTCTGGTCCCAGATCTGTTTGTGCAGTCTTGCCAACACCTATGGTCATTGACAGCAGTTGGTCAGCAAGAGAGCAGGAACAGATCTGGGATCAGGCTAAATCCATACACTCTCCGTCCGAGGGCCTTTCTCAACGAGGCCAGGTTCAGTAGCCAGATGTTTTGGAACGTAGCAGATAGAAATACCATGAATAGAGCAGACATTAAATTGTTCTACATAGAAATATTTCTATCTGAACGTTCCAAAACGCTGTGCCCTGCTGAACACGCCCCAGGTTGTCATGGAGATAAGGATTAAGGGGTTGAGGAGGAGAGCAGGGAGGAGCTATGGAAGGTGAAGTGGACAGTAGAGAGGTTGGAATAGTAGACTAAACTGATACAGATGTAGGATCTTAATTTGATTACTTTTGTTGCTGACAATTTTCCAAGCTTACTTGTAGTGTATGAGTTTTTATTTTTATTTTTTAAAGCTTGGATAAGAGCGTCTGCTAAATGACTTAAATGTAAATGTAATTTCCACTTTGACATTTCAGACTTGATTTCAAGAAAAATGTATCAACCCCTACAAAAATGTCCATGAATTATAATCCACATTTCCTGTTGCAGCAGGATTATTCTCCTGCTGTAGCAAAACTGGTTCAAATGAAGGTCCTACATCTGTAAGAAGAGGTCAATTAGTGGTTGTAAGTCATAATGTGCAGTGATGTTTGGAGGAGCTGTAGGGCACAGTTGGTGTGTGTAAGGAAACAGCATATGGTGGACAATGCAGGCAACATTTTGGGCTTTAGGGGAACGTTAAAGTAGAACATTCCCCCCCAGTCCATTTGTCTGGCAACAACAACAACAACAATCTAAATAGCTTCCTCCGTCCAACTCTGTGTCCAAAGGCAGAAGAATAATCACAATCATTTTATATTTAGCATGATTCTACATAGCAGCCACTGAAGATCTTTGACAAAATAACAAAACAATCTAGGATTTATCTTTTATTTACATGTTAATGTATGTCCCAGCCCTTCCTCTCCTTATCTGGACATATACTGTATGTCCCAGCCCTTCCTCTCCTTATCTGGACATATACTGTATGTCCCAGCCCTTCCTCTCCTTATCTGGACATATACTGTATGTCCCAGCCCTTCCTCTCCTTATCTGGACATATACTGTATGTCCCAGCCCTTCCTCTCCTTATCTGGACATATACTGTATGTCCCAGCCCTTCCTCTCCTTATCTGGACATATACTGTATGTCCCAGCTCTTCCTCTCCTTATCTGGACATATACTGTATCACCAACTCTCCTTCTTTACTCTGTGGCTGTCCCACCTCCCTCTCTTCCTCCTCCTCTTCCTCATGGGCACCTGGCATCTGAACTTTGACCCATCCGTCGGTGGCGAGGCCATGTTTCTTCTGGTGTCGTTTGTAGTTGTCCCAGTGTCCCGTGGTGTATCCACACTGCTGGCACTTATAAGGCTTCTCTCCTGTGTGTCTCAGCATGTGTCTCTTCAGATTCATACTCTGGTTACAGCTGTAGCTACACACTGCACACTGGAACGGCTTGGCGCCTGAGTGGACCCGCTGGTGGCGTTTTAAGTTAGCCAGGTTCCCACAGGCGTAGTCACACAGGTGGCACTTGTACGGCTTCTCGCCCGTGTGCACGCGGTGGTGGCGTTTCAGGTTGTCGAAGTGGGCGGAGGCGTAGTCGCACTGAGGGCACTTGTACGGCTTCTCTCCGCTGTGCGTCTTCATGTGTCGCGCCAGGTGGTTGGGGTAGTGGGTGAGGAAGGGACAGGCGCTGCAGGTGTAGACCTTATCCCCACGCTCCCCGGGGCTGTTGGGACCAGATGAGTCCTTGTTCAGCATGTCCAGGGTGCACTTGGCACAGATCTGGGTGGTGGAGCCGTCCTCGTCCTCCATGGGGATACCACAGAGACGACAGGTGAAGAGGAAGGGGAGAGGAGGGAGCGAATCTCTGTCCTCGGACTTCACTCCCACCACAGCCCCAACCCTACCCCCGGACTCAGCCCCAGGTCCACAGCCAGGCGCCTCCAGAAGTCTTGAGGGCTGGTGCTCAGGTAGTTCTGGTGGTACCTTCAGTCCATCAGAGCATGGCAGGTAGTCTCTGTTATGGCCTCCTACATGGAGGTTCAGGTCAGGCCTTAGGGCTTCTGGAATGAGATCAGACATGAGAAACAAGCAAGTTTAACTAAAAATATATATAATTATTTCCTAAAATATATAAAAACAGACAATAAGTTAAGGAAAATATACATGAACTCATCTTTAAAACTATTCCAAATGGTCTAACTTGAGGAATTGTCCAGGCCTGAATCTTTAGTTCATGTTTTTCAATCAAATTCAATGACATGGAAAGCCTTGACATTACCTTCAGCTGGAGCACTAGGCTCCTCCTCCCGGGGCCTCTTCAGACCATACCCACCTGCAGAGGGACCAATAGGAGGTCGACTAGCAGGTCTGACTGCTTCCTGTCCCACCACATGCATCCTCTGATGTCTTTTCAGGTTGCCCAGGGAACTGCAGGCGAAGGAGCAGGAGTCACAGCTGTATGGTTTCTCCCCAGTGTGAATCCTCAGGTGTCTCTGCAGGTTGACCAGCTGGGCTGAGGCGTAGGTACACAGGGGACAGCGGTACGGCTTCTCCCCGTTGTGAGTCTTCATGTGCCTCTTGACGTGATTGGCATAGCGTGAGGAGAACCCACACAACTGGCAGGAGTGGCGCTTGGAGTTGGGACCGTCGTCACCCATTATGGAGTTATCGTCCGTTCCATCAGCGCCGTCCACCCCGCCTCCGTCCCCTTCCTCGCTATCGTCCGCTTGTGATCGCGAACCGGAGCGAAAGCCTCTGAATTCCCCCCTTTCTCCCTTGCAGCAACGGTGACAGTAGGGTCCCACTAGGTCCAGACCACAGCCGCGGCAGGACAGGTAGGGGGGCTCGTGGTCGGGCTGGGACTCAGGGCCCTGCTCCTGGTCACACTGCCTCGTCATACTGAGACTGCTGAAGGCACAACTCTCCTCATCACCCAGAGGGTACACAGAGATCTCAGCTGCTACAGAGTCTACAGGAGGAGAAAACAGCAGTTTTGAGGAACAGGCCAAGCAATAGGAACACCTTCCTCATATTGAGTTGCAGGGTGGGATGGGGGAAGGATGGGTGGAGCTAGAGATGGGAATTTGGCGTTTGACTGTTCGAGCACTCACCTGGAAAAACATTCCGCGTTTATCTTATATGCCAACAGATCGCAACCATTAGAGAAAAAAAAAAAAATATATATATACACACACATATATATACATACACACATATACATATATATATACATATACATATATATATACACACATATACATACACTGCTCAAAAGAATAAACGGAACACTTAAACAACACAATGTAACTCCAAGTCAATCACACTTCTGTGAAATCAAACTATCCACTTAGGAAGCAACACTGATTGACAATAAATTTCTCATGCTGTTGTGCAAATGGAATAGACAAAAGGTGGAAATTATAGGCATTTAGCAAGACACCCCCAATAAAGGAGTGGTTCTGCAGGTGGTGACCACAGACCACTTCTCAGTTCCTATGCTTCCTGGCTGATGTTTTGGTCACTTTTGAATGCTGGCGGTGCTTTCACTCTAGTGGTAGCATGAGACGGAGTCTACAACCCACACAAGTGGCTCAGGTAGTGCAGCTCATCCAGGATGGCACATCAATGCGAACTGTGGCAAAAAGGTTTGCTGTGTCTGTAAGCGTAGTGTCCAGAGCATGGAGGCGCTACCAGGAGACAGGCCAGTACATCAGGAGACGTGGAGGAGGCCGTAGGAGGGCAACAACCCAGCAGCAGGACCGCTACCTCCGCCTTTGTGCAATGAGGAGCACTGCCAGAGCCCTGCAAAATGACCTCCAGCAGGCACAAAGCACATTCCACCAAATAGTTTTACAGTATTTGAAAAAAAAGATTGAGCCTTTGAAATCCATTCCGGTCCTCATACTCATGGCCATCCCTGAAAGGAGAGAAGGCATCAGTCCAAAACCCAACTAGGCTAACATGCAGGTGATGCAGATAACTCAGGCATAGCCTCAAGCCCTTGACACCAGCCATTCTAGGTTTGGTGGTCTCTGGCAAATCTCAAATGGGTCTTGAATTCAGTAGTAACTTTTGGACCTCCATGACATGATGCTATCATGGACCTTTATGAATAAAAAATACAAATAAAATAAAAACGTTTTAAATTGAGAAGTAGGCATCGGTCTGAAACTGGAAATTCACAAGTACATATGCCTACTTCACCCATGCTCTACCAGGGTTTTCCAAGCACACAGCTTTGACCTACTGCAAGTAGCTATGTTCGTCTACTGTACTCCCAACAATGTGTAGGCAGGTTGCTTAGGAGTCAAACCTTCTCAAATAGCTGTTTTGTCAGCTCCACGTGAGCCAGCTTGACAAATTTCTTAGCTTCTGAAAATGACAAAGTGGTGCCTGAAAGAGAGAAGGTGCACAGGTTGTAAACATTTGTACCGTCTTCCTTGAGAGTTCGGGAGCTGGTCTCTCCCACCGTTCTCTCCTCTGACTAGTGCTGACTAGTACGCGTCGTCACACTCCCTTGTCCCTGGCAACTCAACGAAGCCAAAGGCTCTTTAAAGAGAGACACCTAATTAATGAAAATAAGCACACACACACACACACACACACACACAGTGCGCTTTCGTGCCGGTGTGTCAGGAAAGGAAGGAAGGTGTCAAACTATACAGGAAAGAGAATGGTCAAAATATCCCCTCCGGTAGGCAAACCCAGGACCTTCAAATCCCAGGTGAGCTACGATCCCTGTTACGTAAAATGTACTATTAAAGAAAAAATGACACACGCGTTCACTCCAAAATGTTTGTTAATTAACTCCGTACTAATTGAACGTTTCATTATCTTGTTTGGTAAAAAAAAAAACAGTTGATGTGTTAAACTTTCATTTTAGCACATATCTAACCATGTTAGCAAGCATGACATTTTCGTTATACTACGAAACAGGTCCAGCAAGCAAGGAATGATGATGATGATGATGATGTTTCACGTGGATGCTTCGTGTACAACTCGTATGCATCCCTGCTACTTTTTACTTGTTGATGGCGAATTCAGGTTTTCGGGAACACATTGAAAAGTAACTTGGCACTGTGTGGATCAGTCAGAGCACAATCTGGATAATAATGACAATAAGAAAATGTCATTGAGAGGGGAGAAATTACGGAATTAATACATAAGGGCTAGAATTTGCTCTCTGGATCTTTTAACAGCAACATTCTGGTGTGTGCATGTATTATAAATTAGCAGCATGGCAGTTTTCCCAGAGCTGGCTATAACAGCAGCCAAGGAGGTTCGCCAACTTATGTTTGTGCTCTAATTACACAGATGACTTCAGCCATGAAAACCCTTCCATCATTTTGCTTCTCATCCAACTGGCGTTAGCTACAGCTGCTAGCGAGCCGCTAGCCGTCTACTAGCGAGCCGCTAGCCGTCTACTAGCGAGCCGCTAGCCGTCTACTAGCGAGCCGCTACTGTTGCAAAGCAACTGAATTGCACCGGTTTTACAACTCAGATTCTTCAAAAATCCGGTAGAGTAGATCTCGGTGGGGTGGCAGGACGGATCATGACAAGAGGCGGGGAGTGCGTACCTCCAATCAAGTTGATTTGCCAATTGTCATCGACTTTGGTGTCAGATAACAGTAAGGTGGTAGGGATATTTTTAATTTAACAGTGGAGTTTCAACCGGGTTTGACGCGACTATAATAAAGCACCACGGAAGTGCTAAACTGATTCCAGGACAGCAGCACTCTCCTCAGAAACACTTTATAAATTCAGGCCCCAGGTCTCCCTCACACCAGAGAGATTTGACCTAAATTGTGACTAAGCTGGGCAAATAAAGCTTTAATAAATAAATAAATGAAGTACCAACCTGAGTACTTGTCGTCCAGGCCTAGGATCTTGTCATGGTCGGAGTCACAAAACTCAAGGTCGTGTCCCAGAAGGAAATCTGCCTCCAAGGTGAGGATTCCTGGAGCTCCAATGGTTACTACACCATCTTCAGAATCCACTGCAACACAGAGCAACAACATACGTTATCGATAACTAAATAAAAATATTAAACACGTAAAAGTGTAGGTCCCATGTATCATGAGCTGAAATAAAAGATCCCAGACATTTTCCACAAATCCCAATAAAAACGTCTTTATCTCATTGTGTGCATAAAATCTGTTTACATCCCTGTTTAGTGGGCATTTTATACTTTGCCAAGATAAAAATCGATCCACCTGACTGGTGTGGCATATCAAGAAGCTGATTTAAAACAGCATGATCATTACACAGGTGCACCTTGTGCTGTGGGCAATAAAAGGCCACTAAAATGTGCAGTTGTCTCACAACACAATGTCACAGATATCTCAAGTTAAGGGAGCGTGTAATCGGCATGCTGACTGCAGGAATGTCCACCAGAACTGTTGCCAGATAATTAAATGTTAATTTCTCTACTATAAGCCGCCTCCATCGTTTTAGAGAATTTAGCAGTCCGTCCAACTGGCCTCACAACCACGTGTATGGTGTTGTGTTGGAGAATGCAACTGTTCTTCCATGGCCTGCATCCTCACCAGACATGTTACCCATTGAGCATGTTTGGAATGCTCTGGATCGGAGTGTACGTTTGTGTGTACCAGCTCCTGCCAATATCCAGCAACTTCACACAGCCACGGAATCAACAGCCTGATCAACTCTATGTGAAGGAGATGTGTCGTGCTGCATGAGGCAAATGTTGATCACACCAGATACTGACTGGTTTTCTGATCCACACCCGTACCTTTAAGGAACACTATATATACACACACACACACACACACAAAAGTATGTGGACACCCCTTCAAATGAGTGGATTCAGCCAAACCCATTACTGACAGGTTTTCCTTCCAGTTCTCTGCTGCCAATGACTGGAACGAATTGCAAAAAGCACTGAAGCTGGAGTCATATCTCCCTCTATAACTTTAACGATCACTGTACCTGTCCATAGCCAATCTGTAAATAGCACACCCAACTACCTCATCCCCATATTGTTATTTATTTTTGCTCTTTTGCACCCCAGTATCTCTACTTGCACATCATCATCTGCACATCTATCACTCCAGTGTTAATGCTATATTGTAATTATTTCGCCTCTATGGCCTAATTATTGCCTTGCCTCCCTACTCTTCTACATTTGCACACACTGTACATAGACTTTTTCTATTGTGTTATTGACTGTACGTTTGTTTGTGTAACTCTGTGTTGTTTTTGTAGCACTGCTTTGCTTTACCTTGGCCAGGTCGCAGTTGTAAATGAGAACTTGTTCTCAACTGGCCTACCTGGTTAAATAAAATACAAATAAATAAAACAGGTGTATAAAATCAAGCACACAGCCATGCAATCTCCATAGACAAACATTGGCAGTAGAAATGGCCTTACTGAAGAGCTCTGACTTTCAATGTGGCACCGTTATAGGATGTCCCCTTAACAACAAGTCAGTTTGTTAAATTTCTTCCCTGCTAGAGCTGCCAGGGTCAACTGTAAGTGCTGTTATTGTGAAGTGGAAACGCCTAAGAGCAACAACGGCTCAACCGCAAAGTGGTAGGCCACACAAGCTCACAGAACGGTACCGGCGAGTGCTGAAGCACGTAAAAATGGTCTGTCCTCGATTGCAACACTCACTGCCGAGTTCCAAACTGCCTCTGGATGCAACGTCAGCACAATAACTGTTTGTCTGGAGCTTCATGAAATGGGTTTCCATGGCTGTCGGCTGGAGTGGTGTAAAGCTGCTGGAGTGGTGTAAAGCTGCTGGAGTGGTGTAAAGCTGCTGGAGTGGTGTAAAGCTGCTGGAGTGGTGTAAAGCTGCTGGAGTGGTGTAAAGCTCGCCACCATTGGACTCTGGAGTGGAAACGCGTTCTCTAGAGTGCCAACTAAGGTTTGGTGGAGGAGGAATAATGGTCTGGGGCTGTTTTTCATGGTTCAGGCTAGGCCCCTTAGTTCCAGTGAAGGGAAATCTTAACGCTACAGCATACAATGACATTCTAGACGATTCTGTGTCAACAGTTTTGGAAGGGCCCTTTTCCGTTTCAGCATGACAATGCCCCCGTGCACAAAACGAGGTCCATACATTTTACATTTACATTTAAGTCATTTAGCAGACGCTCTTATCCAGAGCGACTTACAAATTTACCTTTTTTTTTTTAAAAATATTTAACTAGGCAAGTCAGTTAAGAACAAATTCTTATTTTTCAATGACGGCCTAGGAACAGTGGGTTAACTGCCTGTTCAGGGACAGAACGACAGATTTGTACCTTGTCAGCTCGGGGATTTGAACTTGCAACCTTTCGGTTACTAGTCCAACGCTCTAACCACTAGGCTACCCTGCCGCCCATACATACAGAAATGGTTTGTCAAAAATCGGTGTGGAAGAACTTGACTGGCCTGCACAGAGCCCTGACCTCAACCCCATTGAACACCTTTGGGATGAATTGGAACGCCGACTGCAAGCCAGGCCTAAATCACCCAACATCAGTGCCCGACCTCACTAATGCTCTTGTGCCTGAATGGAAGCAAGTCCCTGGAGCAATGTTCCAAACATCTAGTGGAAAGCCTTCCCAGAAGAGTGGAGCAAAAGGGGGGACCAAATCCATACTAATGCCAATGATTTTGGAATAAGATGTTCAACATACTTTTGGTCTGTGACCAACAAATGTATATCTGTATTCTCAGTCATGTAAAGACACTTAAAATGGACAAATTTCCTCACATGAACTGTTATGCAGTAAAATATTTGAAATTGTTGTATGTTACGCTTCTATTTTTGTGTCCAGTATAAAATAAATCCCAAATAAAGTAACATAAAAGCAAAGTATCATCCCTAATTTTCCACAAAAGGCATACTACCCTTTGACAAAATGTCACCAAAGACAATCATTATATGTAAGAGAATTGTATGCTGTTAAATGAAAAGTAACAAAAACATCCTAGTAATGTGTATTTCCTTCTTTATTTATATTAAAATCAGGGAATGAAAACCAGAATAAGAAATGTGAGTTTCTCAGTCCCATGATGCACCTGTACTGACCATGTCTTTTGGATGATAGCGGGGTGAACAGACCGTGGCACAGGTGGTTGATGTCCTTGATGATATTTTTTGGCCTTCCTGTGATGTCGGGTGTCCTGGAGGGCAGGCAGTGTGCATCCGTTAATGCGTTGGGCAGACCGCACCACCCTCTGGAGAGACCTGTGGTTGCGGTCAGTGCAGTTTCCGTACCAGGCGGTGATACAGCCCGGCAGGATGCTCTCAATTGTGCATCTGTAAAAGTTTGAGGGTCTTAGGGGTTAAGCCAAATTTCTTTAGCTGTTGCGCCTTCTTCACCACACTGTGTCGGCAGACCATTTCAGATTGTCAGTGTTGTGTACGCCGAGGAACTTGAAGCTTTTGACCCTCTCCCCTGCGGCCCTGTTGTTGTGGATGGGGGGCGGGATCTCTCTGCTGTCTCCTGTAGTCCACGATCAGATCCTTCATTTTGTTGACGTCGAGGGAGAGGTTATTTTCCTGGCACCACTCCACCAGGGCCCTCACCTCCTTCCTAGAGGATGTCTCGTCATTGTTTGTAATCAGGCCTACTACTGTTGTGTCGTCTGCAAACTTGATGATTGAGTTGGAGTCTGGCCACGCAGTCATGGGTGAACAGGGAGTACAGGAGGGGGCTTGTGGGGCCCCCTGTGTTGAGGATCCGCAAAGTGGAGATGTTGTTTCCTACCTTCACCACCTGGGGGCGGCACATCAGGAAGTCCAGCACCCAGTTGCACAGGGCGGTGTTCAGACCTAGAGCCTCAAGCTTAAAGATGAGCTTGGAGGGTACTATGGTGTTGAATGCTGAGCTGTAGTCAATGAACAGCATTCTTACATAGGTATTCCTCTTGTCCAGATGGGATAGGGCAGTGTAATGGCATCGTCTGTGGATCTATTGGGGTGGTATGCAAAATTGGATGGGGGTCTAAGGTGTCAGGCAAGATGGAGGTAAAATGATCCTTAACTTGATGTTAGAAAGCCATGTTTTGCCTTAAATGACAGAAATTCAAACTTGTCAAAGTTCATGTAAAAAAAATGTTGAAAACACCATGGATATACACAGCTATGAATATCCAGCAGTCGATGACACCAGCTGCCTGTAGTTTTCAGTCTCCCACAGAGACCTTCCGAGTTAACTCTGCTGCCCTCTAGTGGAGAATGTGATGCATGACAGTACATGACTGAACACGTCTGGTTTTGTCTCTCAAATGGCACCTACTCCCTAGGCAAGTACATTCAGCTGCGGGACGGTTTTTGTCTGGGCATAATTATAATTTTTTTGTACACTACAAATTGACTACAGCTAAAACTCCAAAAATGAGATTGTTATGGCTTTATTCAGGTCGTAGTTGTAAATGAGAACTTGTTCTCAACTAGCCTACCTGGTTTAATAAAAGGTAAAATAAAATAAAAATTAAATTTGTGGGAATACTTAGTGAACAGATTTCCTACATAAAAAACATTTGTATCTGAATTCCTTGAGATCCTAATCTGACCCGTGCCCTATGCACAGAGTGTACAAAACACCTTCCTAATCTGACCCGGGCCCTATGCACAGAGTGTACAAAACACCTTCCTAATCTGACCCGGGCCCTATGCACAGAGTGTACAAAACACCTTCCTAATCTGACCCGGGCCCTATGCACAGAGTGTACAAAACACCTTCCTAATCTGACCCGGGCCCTATGCACAGAGTGTACAAAACACCTTCCTAATCTGACCCGGGCCCTATGCACAGAGTGTAACACCTTCCTAATCTGACCCGGGCCCTATGCACAGAGTGTAACACCTTCCTAATCTGACCCGGGCCCTATGCACAGAGTGTACAAAACACCTTCCTAATCTGACCCGGGCCCTATGCACAGAGTGTAACACCTTCCTAATCTGACCCGGGCCCTATGCACAGAGTGTACAAAACACCTTCCTAATCTGACCCGGGCCCTATGCACAGAGTGTACAAAACACCTTCCTAATCTGACCCGGGCCCTATGCACAGAGTGTAACACCTTCCTAATCTGACCCGGGCCCTATGCACAGAGTGTACAAAACACCTTCCTAATCTGACCCGGGCCCTATGCACAGAGTGTACACAACACCTTCCTAATCTGACCCGTGCCCTATGCACAGAGTGTACAAAACACCTTCCTAATCTGACCCGGGCCCTATGCACAGAGTGTACAAAACACCTTCCTAATCTGACCCGTGCCCTATGCACAGAGTGTACAAAACACCTTCCTAATCTGACCCGTGCCCTATGCACAGAGTGTACAAAACACCTTCCTAATCTGACCCGGGCCCTATGCACAGAGTGTACAAAACACCTTCCTAATCTGACCCGGGCCCTATGCACAGAGTGTAACACCTTCCTAATCTGACCCGTGCCCTATGCACAGAGTGTACAAAACACCTTCCTAATCTTGAGTTGGACCCCGTTACGCCCTCAGAAACAGAATACATTTGTCAGGGTCATGGACTCCACAAGGTGTTCAAAGCGTTCTACAGGGACGCTGGCCCCATGTTGACTCCAACGCTTCCCACAGTTGTGTCAAATTGGCTGGATGTCGACCCATTCTTTGATACACACGGGAAACTGTCGAGTGTGAAAAACCCATCGGCGTTGCATTTCTTGGCACACTCAAACCGGTGCGCCTGGCACTTACTACCCTACCCCGTTCAAAGACACTTCAATATTTTGTCTTACCCATTCACCACCTGAATGGTGTAACGGATGTGAAATGGCTAGCTAGTTAGCGGGTACGCGCTACTAGCGTTTCAATCAGTTACGTCACTTGCTCTGAAACCTAGAAGTAATGTTGCCCCTTGCTCTGCAAGGGCCGCGGCTTTTGTGGAGCGATGGGTAACGACGCTTCGTGGGCGACTGTTGTTGATGTGTGCAGAGGGTCCCTGGTTCGCACCCGTGTCGCGGCGAGGGGACGGTCTAAAGTTATACTGTTACAATGGCACACATACACAATGCATGTCTCAATTGTCGTGATGCTTAAAAATCATTTAACCGGTCTCCTCCCTTTTCATCTACACTGATTGAAGTGGATTTAACAAGTGACATCCATAAAGGATCATAGCTTTCACCTGGTCAGTCTGTGGGCATGTTAAGAGCAGGTGTTCTTAATGTTTTGTACACTACTTCTGACCAGAGGCATATGGGGCCATGGTCAAAGGTAGTGCACCATCTACGAAATAGGGTTCGATTTGGCTACGGTAGATGTGGGTTTCCTTGTTTTTCACAGGGGTTTAAAAGGGTATCTGTATGCTACAGGGTTTCTCACAGGGGTTAAAGGTACCTGTATACTACAGGGTTTCTCACAGGGGTTAAAGGTACCTGTATACTACAGGGTTTCCATCTTGTTTCTCACAGGGGTTAAAGGTATCTGTATGCTACAGGGTTTCTCACAGGGGTTAAAGGTATCTGTATACTACAGGGTTTCCATCTTGTTTCTCACAGGGGTTAAAGGTATCTGTATGCTACAGGGTTTCTCACAGGGGTTAAAGGTATCTGTATACTACAGGGTTTCAAGGTACCTGTATGCTACAGGGTTTCCATCTTGTTTCTCACAGGGGTTAAAGGTATCTGTATACTACAGGGTTTCCATCTTGTTTCTCACAGGGGTTAAAGGTATCTGTATGCTACAGGGTTTCTCACAGGGGTTAAAGGTACCTGTATGCTACAGGGTTTCCATCTTGTTTTTCACAGGGGTTAAAGGTACCTGTATGCTACAGGGTTTCCATCTTGTTTTTCACAGGGGAAAAAAACAACAAAAATAATCCCATGACTGAAATTTAAATCGATCTCAGATTGATTGTCTGTGATAACCTCCCCTTTCACGTGATAAAGTCATTACCATAATGCTTTTAGGGAAAGAGGATCATTTTGTACATGTATTAAAACTGCAAGTTTGGCCAATTCCAGTCCCGTTGTTTAGAGGGTCCGGAGGCCTCCCTGGGATAATTGTTATATAGAAGGACCGAGAAGCTCAGTTCTGATTACTCTTTTTAAAAAGATAATTCTACTGCAAAATGAATGAAAATAAAATTATGTTGATACCATCAAAAATATAATTCCCACCTCCAGAAATGAGCCCAAAAACATATTGGTAAAAAAATAAAAATAAATCATATAGCCTTTATCAGATAATTATTATTTCTACATTTAACCTATATTTAACTAGGCAAGTCAGTTAAGAACAAATTCTTATTTATAATGACGGCCTACCCCAACAACTATGGGCCAATTGTGCGCCGCCCTACGGGACTCCCAATCACGGCCGGTTGTGATACAACCTGGATTCAAACCAGGGTGTCTGTAGTGACACTTCCAAGCACTGAAATTCAGTGCGCCTTAGACCGCTGCGCTACTCGGGGTCACAGATGTGCCATGACCAACAAGGATTTATCACCTGTAGGCCAACTGATGACGCATAGTGGCTATAAAATGTACATAAACTGAAGCATGGGGTTTGTCCATCTGCATTTACCCCATTGGACACATCCAGATTGATATTATTAATAATTATTTTATTATGAATATACATATTTTTTTCCTTCTTTTTTTCCCAACAAATCATCATTCACTCAAAAGTATAGTTTTTTTTTTCTATTACAAAGCATGTCATTTCAATATATATAACATCAATATGTCAAATGTTCATTTGGTTCCGTTCACCTAAAAAAAAGAGACGTTCATTTGAAAAAAAAGGGGGGGAAATTTGTAAATCTCTAATTTAAAGCCTAAAAAAAATGTTATGAGTTTAAATACATTTTTACCTGACCAAAGTATTACATGGCTGCAAAACAAGTATTGCATACCGAGATTTTTTTGTTGTTGCGTTGACCAGTAAGGTTCTGTATATTGTTCCTGCACTGAGGAATTACCATCTTCATGCAACCGAATCACACACATCAAGAGCCGTTCTGCAGATAATCACAGAATGTTTTTATAATCGTTGTCTGGAGCTCAAAGAAAAGCAATAGTAACCGTATGAACCGTGTGATTCGGTTCCCGACGTTCCCCAATTAGAGACGTTCATTGGCGAACGACCCATCACTATTGTTGCGCAGCTGCTCCTAAAAGACAATTTATGCTTTATTCAGAAAATGTGGTCGGAGGCTCCGTATTTAGTGTGTGACGCAATTGCCAAGCCTCCGGAGGCATGCAGAGACCAAATTGAGCTCTGTACCGCATTGCCGTGCGTCTCCCACATTTTGTAACAACGCGGAGGTCTCCATATAGCTCCGCATTGGCATGATTGGTTGAAGGTAGGTGAGGACGGGAGGTCCTGTATAAAACAAACTCACTTCCTTCAAAACAGTTCTGTGCAACAGCTCTGCTCCGCGAAGCGCAAGAAGTGTGAATGCCCTGACTTCTGCAGAGGCCGTATCAACGTAAATGCTACACGGCTAATGCCGTCAGATTGACTACGCAGCGCCTTTTAAACCATGATTGAAACTGAAGTTGTTAAATGATACCAAACCCACAAATTGATGGAGAAAATAAGTTAAAAAAAAAAAAAAAAAAAAGTAACAAAAGCCAAAAAAAAAATAATAATTGAAATACATTTTCCAAAACTGCATTTAAAAAAAAAGTGTTTTCCCGCAATTACATTAATAGTTGTGTATTGACTGCTTGTCAGAATACGGTTTCTCCCTATCGCAACTTGAATTCACCTCAAGGTGAATCACTCTCAGACTACACAACAAGCCGACTAGTTAAAATAGGTCCAACTATTCTACTATGGGAGTAGTCCGATTTAGTTTGAACAGCATTAGTAGCATTGTAACATAGCATCCTGATCTGCATGTTAAAATAGAGGCTTTGAATGACTGCCAGCACCGCTGGTTTTGAGTTGAGCGCTACCGCTCATTAGACGGTTTAAAAAGGGATACTTCACGATTTTGAGGCCTACTTCTTTATCTACTCCCCCAGAGTCAGATGAACTCGCGGATACCATTTTTTAAATATATCTGTGCGTGCGGTTTGAAGGGAAGTTGCTAACTGGCTCTAGCGCAATTGCTAATTAGCGTTAGCGCATTGACTTGAAGTCAAGAGGTGCATGCTAACGCTAGTTAGCATAGGCTTGCTCAACTACATTCCCCCTGAGATTTTTTTAATTATGGATTTACACCGATCTCTAGAATCCATATGATGGAAATCCATTGTGGATAACTTTAACCCCAGCTTTAACTACCAATAGCTGGCAGCCCACCTATGAGTAGCTTGCCAAACAATTCTGAAAGTAGATGCAATTTTCACGTTCCAACACACTGTCAAACACATTTTTAAAAAAATGGGCCAGGTGCACAATTAAAAGGGGAATTACACAAAATAAATGTGTCTTCTGATGTGATTAAAGCATTGACATGGATTCAGAACTGTCATTTTAGTTGTGGGTAAAAAAACAACAAAGAAAATCTAAAACCAGATAATAAAAAAACAGAATTTGTGGGGGGGGGGGGGTCTGATTTTAAAGGGCCCCTTTAGAGTTTCTCATTGACCATTATTTTACCAGGTCTAGTGACAGAAAACAGTGAGCTACTTTCTATTGTACACTAAGGACCAGGGGAAGAGTTGAAGAGAAGAATGTGCCTATTTGAACGCTCTTTTGTTTTATAGCTCTCAACGTGTTATGTTTTAAAAAAAAGTAGCTCTCATGCTAGAAAAAGGTTGGAGACCCCCTGCACTAAAGGGAATCGTCATCGAGCTAAATTAATGTAGGAGGGTGATGGGAGGACTGTTGTTAAGGCACTAGTCCATGTTAATGACAAGATCTCATCTGCAGCCATCGACAAAAAAATAAAATCCTGGTAAAGTGTTTGACATAAGATACAGGAAATGTACCCCATTTATCATATTCAAGACACTTCCTGCATTTTACCTCAAATTACAACCTGTTCCTTATATAGTGCACTACTTTAGACCAAAGCCCTATGGCGGTCTGGTCAAACGCAGGGCACTATGAAGGGAATAGGGTACCATTTGAGAAAGAGACCATATTCAAGTCATTTCCTATGGGAAGAATCTCAATTGCGTTTCCTTGATTCCTCACATCCTTTCCCCTCTGACCTTCTCATCCAATGGGATTTGAGGAGGTGAGAGGAATCAAAGCAATGCAATTGAGATTCTCCCTGTGTCTTTGACGTTATCAGAAAAGCACAGCATTGATTTTCACTGCTACGCAGACGATACACGGCTTTCCATTTCTGTGTCAGAGGATTTTTAGCTACACGGATAAATTAGACTATTAGTGATTTAAATAGTTGGATGGCTCAAACGTTCTCCAGCTAAATCAAGGCAAGACCGATGTACTTATTGTTGAAGCCAAAGCACAGAGCGAGAATCCGGTCGCACATTTTAATTCACGGGCAATAAAGATAACACCAAGTTTAAAAAAATAAAAAAAACCTAGGTGTTATTTTAAACTCTGAATCACACATTAGGAATGTGACCAAAATAGCTTTCTACCACCAGAGGAACATTGTGTGGCCAATTCTCTCTCTCAGGCTGATACTCCATGTTTTTATTACAAGCAGGATTGACTACTGTAATGCTCTCCTGTCTGGTCTACCCAAGAAAGCAAATTGGTCAACTGCAAACATACAGAATTCTGCAGCGTGGGTACTGACCAAGACCAGATGGAGAGAACACATTACACCAGTTTTAAGGTCTCTGCACTGGCTGCCTGTCAGTTTTAGAATTCATTTTAAGATTCTTCTATTGGTTTTTAAATCAATCCATGATTGTGCATCCCAATACACAGTACCAGTCAAAAGTTGACACACTTACTCATTCAATAGTTTTTCTTTATTTTACTATTTTCTGCAGTGAAGATATCAAAACTATGAAATAACACATGGAATCATGTACTGTAGTAACCAAGAAAGTGTTAAACAAATCTAAATATATTTGAGATTCTTCAAATAGCCACCCTTTGCCTTGATGACAGCTTTGCACACTCTTGGCATTCTCTCAACCAGCTTCACCTGGAATGCTTTTCCAACAGTCTTGAAGGAGTTCCCATATATTCTAAACACTTGTTGGCTGCTTTTCCTTCACTCTGCGGTCAACCTCATCCCAAACCATCTCAATTGGGATGGCCGATTAATTAGGGCCGATTTCAAGTTTTTATAACAATCGGAAAACGGTATTTTTGGACACAGATTTGGCCGTTTTTTTTAACACACCTTTATTTAACTAGACAAGTCAGTTAAAGAACACATTCTTATTTTCAATGACGGCCTACTGGGGAACGGTGGGTTAACTGCCTTGTTCAGGGGAACAGTGGGTTAACTGCCTTGTTCAGGGGCAGAACGACAGATTTTTACCATGTCAGCTTGGGGATTCAATCTTGCAACCTTACGGTTAACTAGTCCAACGCTCTAACCACCTGCTTCACATTGCACTCCACGAAGAGCCTGCCTGTTACGCGAATGCAGTAAGAAGCCATGGTAAGTTGCTAGCTAGCATTAAACGCATCTTATAAAAAACAATCAATCAATCATAATCACTAGTTAACTACACATGGTTGATGATATTACTCGTTTCTCTAGCGTGTCCTGCGTTCCATATAATCGATGCGGTGCTCATTCGCGAAAAAGGACTGTCGTTGCTCTAACGTGTACCTAACCATAAACGCCTTTCTTAAAATCAATACACAAGTATATATTTTTAAACCTGCATATTTAGTTAATATTGCCTGCTAACATGAATTTCTTTTAACTAGGTCAAATGTGTCACTTTTCTTGCAACAGAGTCAGGGTATATGCAGCAGTTTGGGCCGCCTGGCTCGTTGCGAACTGTGTGAAGACTATTTCTTCCTAACAAAGACAACCAACTTCGCCAAACGGGGGATGATTTAACAAAAGCGCATTCGCGAAAAAAGCACAATCGTTGCACGACTGTATCTAACCATAAACATCAATGCCTTTCTTAAAATCAATACATAGAAGTATATATTTTTAAACCTGCATATTTAGCTAAAATAAATCCAGGTTAGCAGGCAATATTAACCAGGTGAAATTGTGTCACTTCTCTTGCGTTCATTGCACGCAGAGTCAGGGTATATGCAACAGTTTGGGCCGCCTGGCTCGTTGCGAACTAATTTGCCAGAATTTTATGTAATTATGACATAACATTGAAGGTTGTGCAATGTAACAGGAATATTTAGACTTATGGATGCCACCCATTAGATAAAATACAGAACGGTTCCGTATTTCACTGAAAGAATAAACATTTTATTTTCTAAATGATAGTTTCCGGATTTGACCATATTAATGACCTAAGGCTCGTATTTGTGTGTTATTATGTTATAATTAAGTCTATAATTTGATAGAGCAGTCTGAGCGGTGGTAGGCACCAGCAGGCTCGTAAGCATTCATTCAAACAGCACTTTCGTGTGTTTTGCCAGCAGCTCTTCACAATGCTTCAAGCATTGCGCTGTTTATGACTTCAAGCCTATCAACTCTCGAGATTAGGCTGGTGTAACCGATGTGAAATGGCTAGCTAGTTAGCAGGTTAGCGCTAATAGCGTTTCAAACGTCACTCGCTCTGAGACTTGGAGTGGTTGTTCTCCTTGCTCTGCATGGGTAACGCTGCTTCGAGGGTGGCTGTTGTCGATGTGTTCCTGGTTCGAGCCCAGGTAGGAGCGAGGAGAGGGACAGAAGCTATACTGTTACACTGGCAATACTAAAGTGCCTATAAGAACATCCAATAGTCAAAGGTATATGAAATACAAATGGTATAGAGAGAAATAGTAATAATTCCTATAATAACTACAACCTAAAACTTCTTACCTGGGAATATCAAAGTCTCATGTTAAAAGGAACCACCAGCTTTCATATGTTCTCATGTTCTGAGCAAGGAACTGAAACGTTAGCTTTCTGACATGGCACATATTGCACTTTTACTTTCTTCTCCAACACTTTGTTGTTGCATTATTTAAACCAAATTGAACATGTTTCATTATTTATTTGAGGCTAAATTGATTTTATTGATGTATTATATTAAGTTAAAGTGTTCATTCAGTATTGTTGTAATTGTCATTATTACAAAGAAAATTGTCCGATTACTCGGTATCGGCGTTAAAATCATAAATCGGTCGACATCTAGTTACTACACCCCCAGCCTCTAGTTACTACACCCCCAGCCTCTAGTTACTACACCCCCAGCCTCTAGTTACTACACCCCCAGCCTCTGGAATAGCCAGAGAACCCAAGGGGGGCTGAAACTGTTTGACATATTTAAAAGAGAACTTAAAAATACACATTTTAGCTTTGCTTTTTAGTCATTCAGTTTTTATTGTTATGCTTTTTTTTTTTTGCCTCTTATGTTTGTGTAGTAAATACTTCAGTTTTTATTGTTATGCTTCTTTTTTTTTTATCCTCTTATGTTTGTGTAGTAAATACTTCAGTCTTTATTTTCATAGATTTTATTAGTTTTTCCCTTTGAATCACATTCTGTTATATTCCATGTATGACATGTGCTGTATAAATAAAGCTTAATTTGATGACATAGCCTACGGGAAATGACTTGTATAAGCTATCTGATAACATTCAAGTCATTTCCTGTAGGCTATTAGCTTCATCTAACTATGGTTTCTTATCATTTTTGGACATCTGTTCCTCAAAGATTATCACGTGAAAACAATTCTTTAAGCATTGCCAGGTTCTCCAGTGAAATGCCTATTGGGGTAGGATGGTTTTATCACAAAGTATGTCCATTTCACCATGTTGGATGACATTTTAAATAGTTTACACCCTACACACATCCAGTAAACAAATGATGTTGTGAATGAATGCGGTTGTTCCTGTATTTCAAAATGTGACTATCCGGTAGTCAGTGTACACAGACAGGACACATTGTAAAACAAGATTAAAGACTAACAATGGCATTATAATGCTCGTTTCTGCATACAGAATGGAGCAGCCGTCGCTGTTCTATACAGGGCCAATTCATATAACAGTTGGCCTGATATCCAGACCTGTTTTTTCCCCCTAACAATCCACTTTTTGTATTCTTTGTCATATGCCCAACATTACCTATGTTTAGAATGGGTACCAGTCTGTTTGTGCTATAAGAATGTGAAAGTTTGATCCCTTACACTTGACAGATTGAGGATTCTGTTGTTTTTTTCTTGGCATCTTCCGGTCAGCCTCTCTCTTTTGCCACCTCTTCTGGAAGACCTCAGGAACTATCAGCTCATGCTGCTTTCCAGGAAACGGTGCTTCTCCAGTAGTTCTAGACACAGATACAAATAAAAAATAAATAAAGATCAATCAGATATGCCAAAGCATTTAAGCAATTCAGGCATAATTGCACCTAGCTACATCTCTACATAGCTCTGGTAAAGGCACAGCTAACTAGCAACTGCGTGACTCGGACCTAGGTAACAGCTGTACATCCATGATTAAAATGCCTTGTTAACATTATAGATAACCTTAGCAAGCCATTTGACCATTTTGCTGGGTAAAGAGATGCGGCCAGATCAAATCGCTCCGGTGGATGTTGTTGCAGCTTGCTTACTTGCTCCCGGCCCTTAATGATCCTTTGTAGACAGCTAGCTATCTAATTATGTTAACTATCTAGCTAATAATGTTAGCATCAATGACTACACGTAGCATTACCAGGCTAATTTGACTGAAAGGCCAAAAAAAAGTAGAAAAGATATTAGCTAGCTAACTACTGTTTCAAATGTAAGTGCAGTTTGTTATAAAAAAGTATACTTGCTAGTTAATGACAGGATGTAGACAACGATTAAGATCCGTAACGTTAGCTAGGTAACCTTAGCTATAGAAAAAAAAATGTATGTGCGAAATTAGCCGACTAACGTTAGTTATCAAGCTAACTTACCTAAATATCATAAATAAACCTCTCGTTTGTAGCCGTTTTCATCCAGTAACTCAACGCTCCATGTAACCGTGCATAAACGAGATCTAAATGACTGTGTCTAGATATCCGCCATTTTTTTAATGTGCAGCTGCGACAAAGAAAGACAATTAATGGTGTTTTTCATAACTTAATTGATTTTTTGATTTCCATTGTATACATTCTCTTCCGCTGTTGCACGTGTTTCCGCATCCTAAATACATTTCCGGTCGACTGTTTCGTGGTACATGTAGTTTTTTTGGAGTGCCTTTCTGTTAAAAATAATTTCAGCCATTTGCAGCCTATTTAAAGGGACATTTCACTGCTACTCTTTCGCTGTATATGGCCATTAATATGTCAATAAAATGTAATATGTGTTGTAAAAAGTTACTCGCTTCCTTACTACGAGCAAATACGAGCGTTTGTGTATCTCACCTGAGTCTTTCTTTTTCCCAACGCACTTAAGCCAAAACTACACCCATTATTCAGAGGGGCGTTCTACTACCCTCCCATTGGCTAGCTAACGTTGTCTCACTCACAGGCAATCAGCGCAGAGATATGTTTTGAGTTTTAATGAGTTGTAAAAATGTCTCAGAACTACCGAGGTAAAGACAGTTTAGGATATTCGCGCTTTCAAACCACTTGAGCCACAGACTCCAAATAAGTGTCATGATGTTGGAAAAATTGCACACACCATTGCACAGGTCTTATGTCTTATTTTTACGATTTTGACAATAATTCGCTTTCCAAAGCTAATAAACATGTGGAAATGTGAGCAGCATTTTGTATTCATAAATGAATTAGTTAGGGAGCGTAAACAAAGTACAAACATTTTTAACATTCGAATTTCAATAGCTCCTTGGTCATGGGACCTACTTGACTCAAACAAGGTTCAGAATGTCCACGGACTAGCCTTATATTGCACACTCTTGTTTGTGTACTGTAAAAATCACACACATAACGTACATTTTTCATTGACTTACATTTCAATAGCTTCTTGGTCATGTCAATTAGACACCTAAGAAGCGTACAGTGGATATACACCCATATTTTGTATTTATTTATTTCACCTTTATTTAACCAGGTAGGCTAGTTGAGAACAAGTTCGTGACAAACTAAAGGGTATGCAATGTATGTCTATGCCATCGGGTTAGCTACAACCAGGTTTGAACATTTTAGGAGTAATGGTTAAAGAGCTATTGAAATGTGAAACTCTAGATTTGTCACTATGTCACTAACTGCCGTTGGTGGACGTAAGGAAAACTACAGGTGAATATTCGTTGAATATCCAACCTGAAACTGTCTTTATCTCTTGCGCTTATTATTCATAATTTCTCTAATATTTATTAGCTAATCATTCAGTCGAACACGCTATGCTCCCAGCCATTGAATCTGTCTTTGAGCGTTAAGGGACGTTAATGGCTAGCTCTGTCCACGACATTATGTTATTATATTTTTCAATCTTGAAATACAAGGGTAAATGTTATTAAATCAGTGACCCGAAAGTCACTTCCGGACTTGGAGAGCGCTCAAAGCGTTGTAGAACGCCTCTGAATAACGGGCCATGGTTTCGGCTTAACTGCGTCGGGGAAAAGAAGGCGCCTCTCGCGTCACCTGTAGAAACGGACCATCTACATTTCCTGGTTGTAAGCAAACCACAATATCCAGAATTAATAGCGATTTCAAGACGTAGTACCGCCAGTCGATTGGAACCACGTAAGAATACAAAAATTCAGCCTCGACCACGCACACAAATTGGCGAATACCATTTTTTTTTCATATTGACCCCCATTGTAAAAGAGGAAACTAAAACAGAAATAACAAAACTTGCCAAAAAGCTGCTGTGTTGTTCAATTTACATGTAGCCAAATCAAATCAGCTAAGACATTTTCTCAGCACATATCAAAGCTGCAGACTAAGGTTAAATCTAGACGTTGTTTCCTCTATCGTAATCGCTCCTCTTTCACCCCAGCTGCCAAACTAACTCTGATTCAGATGACCATCCTACCCATGCTAGATTACGGAGACGTAATTTATAGATCGGCAGGTAAGGGGGTTATTGTGAAGGATGGTTTTGTTCTCTTTTTAACAAAAATATATTCCTTATAGAAGTAGGACATGTTAATCACAAACCATAGCGTGACTGCAGAAAAGCTGTTGTTAATCTAGGGTGTCGACTGTGCAAACCGGAAGGTTGAGACAAGATGGAAAAATGCTGAATAACAAGAAAACAGGAACTGAGGAATGTGTAGGAAAAATGCTGAATAACAAGAACACAGGAACTGAGGAATGTGTAGAAACCGACAACTCAGGTCAATCTTCACAAACACCATTCCGGACATCTGAATCCTGAGTGCTGTGGGGCTGGGACCAGTCTGGGCACCACCGATAGGCTAGCAAGTTTAAACCACGCTAAGCCTCTACTGTGACAGGCCAACTCTAAAATTGGAACTACCTCTGTCACAGTATAAAAGAAGATGTCTGTACTATTTCAGTCAGTTCTCTGCTTTACCCTGCGTGGTGTTACAGTGAACCCGTATATACGAAAATTGCATTTACCATTTATCACTTGTGTTAAATAAATATAATTAAAGTATATTCGGTGACTCTGAATCACATTTTATCCTGATACCAGATTCGATTGACGCAACCCTTTACATTATCGAGCGGCTAGAGGTTCTTTACCATTCGGCCATCAGATTGGCCACCAATGCGCCGTATAGAACACATCACTGCACTCTAATGCTTATTTATAAAACCCTCTTAGGCCTCACTCACCCTATCTGAGATACCTACTGCCAACCTCATCCTCCACGTACAACACCCGTTCTGCCAGTCACATTCTGTTGAAGGTCCCTAAAGCACACACATCCCTGGGTCGCTCCTCTTTTCAGTTCACTGCAGCTAGCGACTGGAACGAGCTGCAACAAACACTCAGACTAGACAGTTCAAAGACTCAATCATAGACACTCTTACTGACAGTTGTGGCTGTTTCACGTGATGTATTGTCTCTACCTTCTTGACCTTTGTACTGTTGTCTGTGCGCAATAATGTGTGTACCCGTTTTATGCTGCTACCATGTTGTCATGCTGTGCTGTTGTCTTAGGTCTCTCTTTATGTAGTGTTGCCTTGCTTGTCGTGATGTGTGTTTTGTCCTATATTTTTATTCTATTTTTAATCGCATCACACGTCCCCACAGGAAGGCTTTTGGTAGGCTGTCATTGTAAATAAGAATGTGTTCATAACTGACTTGCCTAGTTAAATAATATGTATTTTTAACTTGTTTAGTACAGTCCGTTTAATTTCACTCACTACTTGTAGCTGTATAGTCAGTTTCTTTATGTTGTTCCTCTTGGCTAGTTTAAATGTTCCAGTCGGTAGCTAGCTTGTACCCATGAGGGAAGCCCTACAATATATTTTTCTAAGTAGCGAGAACACTAGGGAGCAGGCAATGTTGAAAAGTAATCTGTAGACATGTTATAGTTTTATAATTGGCTAAAACAAGCAGACAACAATAAAATTGCGTTTGAAAAAAGGTATAGTTTTTGCTGTGAGCTAATGGGGAAACCTAAGTAACCACACGTTTGATTTCCCCACGGGTGCGCAGGGTTGCGACGTTCTGTCTAATACCGATAAGGTTTTTGGGAATAAACAGGTAGCTAACATTACTCACTGGATCAGCCAGTTGTTCATAGAACACCAGTTTACGAATAACTATTTATTTGTATTATTGTGTAGACAACAACTGTAAAGTTTAGTCATGGTGTGGTGCTCAGTACCCGGATGGGCAAACTACAGGCACGCACAGACTGGTGGGGTAGCATTTCAATAGATACTTAGAAGTCAAGCTAACTAGCAAACTACATTTATGAATCTAAACCAAAATCTAGCTAGCTAGCGTTCATAAAACGCTCGCAAGTCATTCCAAAGCAAATACATGTAATTAAAGAACTGCTATCTGGCGATGTGATTTTGTAACGTTAGCTTCACCCTACCGGACCGTTAGCAAGCTACTGTAGATCACGACCTACTGCAAAAACGAACGTGACCAGTGTTGCCAACTTATTTTCAGGGTAAGTTGTTAGAGGCAGGTTGATTTGTTGCTAAATGATAGTTGTGATGTCATTGCGTGATAACGTTAAACTGCGTCATTACGTAGAATACACAATAACGTTACTCAAATTGACTGGCCATCTCGGCAAAAAATATGATTTGACATTTGTTCAGGTACAGACTCCCACTCTTTTCTGTACTTCTGGCTGTACACTCTTGATTGAGATATGTTGATTGATGTTGTAAATTCTGTTCAAGATCAAACGTTCGTGACCAACTATATTCATTGGGTTTGGCTCGTCGAACCCGTACTACTGTTGCTGCAGTCAGCCAACAATGATTTGCAATTTGCTGAAATTGCTGCTGGCCTGTTGCTCATGTCACTCACAATGCACTATTGCAGCCAGGCACGTGTGTTGTGACTGAGTTGTGTGACAGAGAATGTCGTTTTTGTGTCATTTAGAGGGAAAATGTGTGCATTTTAGCATTTGAGTCACTTTTCAAAAGTTGCTAAAAGTTCTAAACACATTTTTTAAAGTAGCTAAATTTGTTGCTAGGGGATGTTTGAAAAAAAAGTTGCCAGGGTAGTCTGTTGGCATCACTGAACGTGACTGGTGTATGTGTTTATATTTACAGAGTCTGATCCCGTCAACATATGCAGTGGCATCAACTTGTGACTCCATGATGAGCAAATAAATATATTGGAGCTAGGCATAAACATAGTTTGTGTCTTGTTGTCATAGTTGGTGTGTTTTATAAGTCGGCTACCACTTCTACTGTAGTTGTCTCTATATTATGGAGGCTTAGTTGGTTGTTTATGCTTAAAGTCTAAATTTGGAGAAACTCTGAGGTATTAGGGATGGTTTGGAATGTTCTGCGGTAGAGGAGGGTTGTCAAAGTTTTTTGCTTTGGGGAGTTACATTTTTTTTTTATTGGGCATAGGGGAGGGCAGTGCATTTTCCCCCTGGTTTACATTCACTCTTTAAGTTTTTACTATACACAGAGTCTATATGCTTGCCCATATAGACTCCAATGCTTCCCACAGTTTTGTCAAGTTGGGTGGTGGACCATTCTTGATCCACACAGGAAACTGTTGAGTGTGAAAAAACCCAGCAGCGTTGCAGTTCTTGACATACTCAAACCGGTGTGCCTGGCACCTACTATCGTACCCCATTCAAAGGCACTTAAATCTTGCCTTGCCCATTCACCCTCTGAATAGCACACATACACAATCCATGTTTCAAGGCTTAGAAATCCTTCTTTAACCTGTCTCCATTTCATCTATACTGATTGAAGTGGATTTAACAAGTGAAAACAATAAGGGATCATAGCTTTCACCTGGGCAATCTATGTCATGGAAAAAGCAGGTGTTCTTAATGTTTTGTCCACTCAGTGTATAATTTCTTCCATCCTAGACACAATTCCTTATCTACTGTAATGAAGCAGAGAATGGAATAGATAATTTAACATTTGCCAAAATGCAATTTGCGGGAAACCCCTGTTCTAAAAGACGCACAATGAGAGCCGTTTCATGAAACTTAGAAAGACAGAAAATGTAGATATGCAACAAATACGATGGGTTGTTTAATATGACTAGGATGGTGCCTTTGGCTTCTGGACAACGAAAGAAAGTTGATATGAAAATTAGTTGAACAGGAGCGAAAGACTGTGAAAAAAATGTTTGGTTGCTAAGCTGCTCCTCTCTCTCCCACTGCTCCATGCAGCCTGAGTCTGTGAGTTGCCTAGCAACTAGGCTCCGCTCTGGGTTGCCAGCGGCTCATTGACTAGAGACAGCCATTAGTTGACGTAAGAACGCTACTTTATAACTCTATACACTTACAGTACATTACTGTATACTATTTTTTACGTTTGGGAGGGGGGGTGCATTTAAAAAAATCGATAAACTTGAGTTGGACCACCCCCCCTCAGTAAATGTCTGTCACTTAGTACGGAGGGGATGGTATGGGTGATTGTCTGTTGGGGGTTGGTATTGTGTGTGTGTGTGTGTGTGTGTGTGTGTGTGTGTGTGAAGGTTAGTATGCATGATCGATTGACATGAAGGGACTGGGTGGATATAGTACCTTTTTGTTTGAGTGTTTTATTGATGGGGACAAAGTAGTAAAATGTTGGCTAATCACTGACTAGCGTGTGTCCTATACAGACTAATCCTGCTGCTGACCTTGACACCAGTTTTAGTAGTGCAGATCCTGTAGACCCATTGGATGAAAACTATCAGCCGGGAAGAAGCTCAACATCATCTGACTTGGATGAGGAAAAAGGACTGCACGAGGCTGGCAAGAGTTAAAGTGTTCAGTCTGAGTCCAAGGTCATGCAGCTCACGAAAGTTCTGCCAGACCAGTTGCCATTGCCCCAACACAAGATGACGTTCACCAGCTGAAGAACATTCCGGACCCTGCCTGGAACATTCAGCCAACAAAACATCTACATTGTTGTACTGATGTTGTAGTATAATGTAGAATACCTAGTATACCCACAACCTGTGTTGTTGATTTGAACCTGCAGCAGAAACCAATAGTGTTGACTTTCAAATTCTGGATTCATTCATTGTGATAATCAAGAAATGTATTTAGAAGTAACTTGCTACAATCTTAATGCTGGAAGAAAAAAATTATGCAAAGAGACCAACCATTGACGTCATGGTTTGAACACACCCAGCACAAAAAAAAATCCAAAATACCTCTCATCACTCATAATTATTTAGGGAGGCTGGGAAACACTCAAAATAGTGTCTAGCTGTGAAGGTTACCTTTAAATGTATGTGTTGGGAAATGTATTGTAATGAAACAGCAGGGAGCAGGTCTCGAACCCGCTATCGACTGTGCCGCAAAAGCATGCTCGTGCGGCAGAGTCGATTTCCGCGCTTATAAACCCAGGGTCGTTACAGTATTAAGATCACCCATGTTGCACAAGCCTTAAACTTACATAAATATGTAAATTATAATAATTTACCTGACTTCCCTAGTTGAATAAAATATAACTTTTAAGCCTATAGCCTGTCGGGTTGATTGCAGAATGTTAGGCTACATTTCTGAAATTGTGGATTACTTAATCTCAAATGTTTAACCGATTTGAAACGGAATGAATGAGACTGGTGCTGTAATATTTGATGAGGCTGGGATATTTACGAATCGGAGAGGGACCCTTTTCTGCGTTATCCCATTGGTCAATGTCACTGCAGTGTGCCTCCTGCAGGCAGGCGGGTCGTTGCACCCCTCCCTCCCCAACACTCCTGCTGCTACTGGAATAACCGGGAAGCGCGCTCTACAACCGGGATCTCCTCCGCAACGTCATTCGCTAAAACCATTTCTCGAACCGTGGGATCTTGCGACTCATTGTAGCTAAGCTTTGATTGGACAGATATGTTTTAGAACAGTGCGAGGGTTGCTGCTGGTCTGCTGTTCGAGGGGAGGAGCTAGTTGTTAATTCTGGACTTCAAATACAACATGCTGGAGAGAGGTAAGGTGCCGCAATAATCAATATAAATATAACAGTGATGTGCGTAATGTCAATGTCACTCGTTTCGAACCAGAAACCGCTATGATGTAGAACGGGATGAATGTAACGTATTTCTTTGTTTATTATGAATTAGGTGGAATACGTAGTAACCTTGCCACTCCCTGCAGTGCTGGTGCGCTGGTCAGACCCCGTATTAATAATGGATAGGCGGTGTGATGATACGGTGTTTATAAAACGAGCCTTTGAATGGTGCAATATTGTAGGCCTATCATTCGATGCGCCTCAAAGGGTTTCTAAATAACTTTTCACGTTTCTGCCCCAAAAGATGCCAAAAAACAACATAATTGCAATGTAATCTGACATTAAATAATATACTATATTTTCTAGGCTAGGAATGATTGTAGCCTATGAAAAATGGACCACGACATTTGATTAGACTGGGAATCAGTGATTAATGTCTGCTTGGAGAAAGGGGAGCCGTGGTTTGCGCGGGGGCATGGGAAGTGTGTCGCGACTCGCAGGCGGTCCTGAAGACATGTAATCAAAACCCGCATTGCTGATGTGCACTGTCCCGTGGATGGATAATTAGGTGCACTATTTAATAGCTAGGGTGTCATGGTCTGCTCCCCAGGGCAGATGCCTGCTTTGTGTTGAAAACTGACCTTCGGTTAGCCAGTGATTGCATAGCAACAGCTTTCAGTAGCCTATTCGGTTAACAAGTGTCACAACAGTCTTACTTTGTAGCCTACCTACCTGAGCTGTTGCTTGCTCGTGGAGAGCAAACTATTTTATCCATCTATAGTCTATAACTCCCTTTCCCTAAGCGTTGAGAATGGCAAAAAAAAAAGCCTATGCTATTTTACCAACCTTAACAGTTAAAGGGGCAAACATATTTTGACCCAACTCTCTATCTATCTATCCCTAAAGCTTTGATAAAATAGCAGCGTTGGAAGCATTTTAACAACAACCTATGCCTTAGCCGACCTCAACAGTTTTTGTCGTGCCATTTTAAAAAGGAGCAAACCGATTCTGGACTGTTGTTCTTGTTACGTAATAACCCATCTGTCATTCTGTCACTTTACTGTAGAGCATCATGGAAGCGAGTGCACAACCGGTAAAGGCCTACTATAGTCACATAAACATGTCAATGGAGATTGGAATGATTCACTCAAGTCAGAATAACAATATTATTTATCAAAATGATTATAGTTATTGATTTAGTTTAATGCATGTTCTATTATGTTAATCAGTTAGTGAGTTTGTAATGGCAAACCATGTATGTTTTAGTATTAGCACTATAGCTCTGTCTGGTTAATAATGTAGGTAGGCGAACAGTCTACCGTATCATATTTCCATGTGCACTGTGCCACTTGTTTTGCTTTATTACATAACTGCAGTGTACGTAAGATCTTCTCTGGGGTCATATCACTGCACACCTTTTCAGCTGGAGGTCAAATGTCACGCTGTAGTATCACACGCAGCCACGTTCGAGGTGTGTTCACGTTGGCCGTATAAACAAAACAACCTCCCATGTTATACAGTAGGCCTGTAAAGAGGCAGGACACACCTAACTTTAGGTGTCATTTGAAATACAATAACGTGAGTTAATGGCCTTGCCTATGGCCTATTATGATAGGGCGACACGACAGCCAATGACTTATGCTTATTATAGTCTGTAAATGGCCTGTTCTTAGCAACAGCATCGTTTTTTAAAATAGCTAATTTCTATTTAACCCGTCGAGTCGACTGGAGTCGAGTGTGTGTGTGTGTGTAGTTGTATTTATTATGGATCCCCATTAAAAAATTAAAGCAGTTTATACAATTTAAAAAAAACATTACAATACATTGACTGATTTCACTACACACTGTGTGCCCTCAGGCCCCTACTCCGCCACTACCACATATCTACAGTACAAAGTCTAAGTGTGTGTGTCTGTGCCTATGTTTGTGTTGCTTCACAGTCCCCGCTGGTACATGTGGTGTATTTTTATCTGTTATTTAAATCTGATTCTACTGCTTGCATCAGTTACTTGATGTGGAATAGAGTTACATCTAGTCATGGCTCTATGTAGTACTGTTTGCCTCCCATAGTCTGTTCTGGACTTGGGGACTGTGAAGAGACCTCTGGTGGCATGTCTCGTGGGGTATGCATGAGTGCATGAGCTGTGTGCCAGTAGTTCAAACAGACAGCTCGGTGCATTCAACATGTCAATACTTCTCATAAATACAAGTAGTGATGAAGTCAATCTCTCCTCCACTTTGAGCCAGGAGAGATTGACATGCATATTATTAATATTAGCTCTCTGTGTACATCCAAAGGCCAGCCGTGCTGCCATGTTCTGAGCCAATTGCAATTTTCCTAAGGCCTTTCTTTGTGGCACCTGACCACACGACTGAACAGTAGTCTAGGTGGGACAAAACTAGGGCCTGTAGGACCTGCCTTGTTGACAGTGTTGTTAAGAAGGTAGAAACTAGAGCCTGTAGGACCTGCCTTATTGACAGTGCTGTTAAGAAGGTAGAGCAGCACTTTATTATGGACAGACTTCTCCCCATCTTAGCTACTGTTGTGTCACATGTATCATATGTTTTGACCAAGACAGTTTACAATCCAGGGTTACTCCAAGCAGTTTAGTCACCTCAACTTGCTCAATTTCCACATTATTTATTACAAGATTTAGTTGCGGTTTAGCGTTTAGTGAATGATTTGTCCCAAATACAATGCTTTTAGTTTTAGAAATATTTAGGACTAACTTATTCCTTGCCACCCACTCTGAAACTAACTGCAACTCTTTAAGTGTTGCAGTCATTTCAGTCGCTGTAGTAGCTAACATGTATAGTGTTGAGTCATCCGTATACATAGACACTCTGGCTTTACTCAAAGCCAGTGGCAGGTCATTGGTAAAGATTGAAAAAGTAATGGGCCTAGACAGCTTCCCTGGGGAATGCCTGATTCTACCTGGATTATGTTGGAGAGGTTTCCATTAAAGAACATGGCCGATTTAATTAGGGCCGATTTCAAGTTTTCATAACAATCGATAATCAGCATTTTTAGACGCCGATTATGGCCGATTACATTGCAATCCACGAGGAGACTGCGAGGCAGGCTGACTACCTGTTACGCGAGTGCAGCAAGGCGCCAAGGTAAGTTGCTAGCTAGCATTAAACTTATCTTACAAAAAACAATCAATCTTAACATAATCACTAGTTAACTACACACGGTTGATGATACTACTAGTTTAACTAGCTTGTCCTGCATTGCAAATAATCAATGCGGTGCCTGTTAATTTATCATCGAATCACGGCCTACTTTGCCAAACGGGTGATGATTTAACAAGCGCATTCGCGAAAAAGCACAACTGTTGCATAAATGTACCTAACCATAAACATCAATGCCTTTCTTAAAATCAATACACAAGGATATTTTTTTTAAACCTGCATATTTAGTTAATATTGCCTGCTAACATGAATTTCTTTTAACTAGGGAAATTGTGTCACTTCTCTTACGTTCTGTGCAAGCAGAGTCGGGGTATATGCAGTAGTTTGGGCCGCGTGGCTCGTTGCGAACTGTGTGAAGACCATTTCTTCCTAACAAAGACCGTAATTCATTTGCCAGAATTTTACATAATTATGACATAACGTTGAAGGTTGTGCAATGTAACAGGAATATTTAGACTGATGGATGCCACCCGTTCGATAAAATACAGAACGGTTCCGTATTTCACTGAAAGAATAAACGTTTTGTTTTCAAAATGATAGTTTCATGATTTGACCATATTAATGACCTAAGGCTCGTAATTCTGTGTGTTTATTATGTTATAATTAAGTCTATGATTTGATAGAGCAGTCTGACTGAGCGGTAGTAGGCAGCAGCAGGCTCGTAAGCATTCATTCAAACAGCACTTTCCTGCGTTTGCCAGCAGCTCTTCGCAATGCTTGAAGCACAGCGCTGTTTATGACTTCAAGCCTATCAACTCCCGAGATTAGGCTATAGTACTATAGTGCCTATAAGAACATCCAGTAGTCAATGGTATATGAAATACAAATGGTATAGAGAAAAATAGTCCTATAATAACTACAACCTAAAACTTCTTAACTGGGAATATTGAAGACTCATGTTAAAAGGAACCACCAGCTTTCATATGTTCTCATGTTCTGAGCAAGGAACTTAAATGTTAGCTTTTTTACATGGCACATATTGCACTTTTACTTTCTTCTCCAACACTGTGTTTTTGCATTGTTTAAACCAAATTGAACATGTTTCATTATTTATTTGAGACTAAATAGATTTTTATTTATGTATTATATTAAGTTAAAATAAGTGTTCATTCAGTATTGTTGTAATTGTCATTATTACAAATATATATACACTGCTCCAAAAAATAAAGGGAACACTAAAATAACACATCCTAGATCTGAATGAATGAAATATTCTTATTAAATACTTTTTTCTTTACATAGTTGAATGTGCTGACAACAAAATCACACAAAAATTATCAATGGAAATCAAATTTATCAACCCATGGATGTCTGGATTTGGAGTCACACTCAAAATTAAAGTGGAAAACCACACTACAGGCTGATCCAACTTTGATGTAATGTCCTTAAAACAAGTCAAAATGAGGCTCAGTAGTGTGTGTGGCCTCCACGTGCCTGTATGACCTCCCTACAACTCCTGGGTATGCTCCTGATGAGGTGGCGGATGGTCTCCTGAGGAATCTCCTCCCAGACCTGGACTAAAGCATCCGCCAACTCCTGGACAGTCTGTGGTGCAACGTGGCGTTGGTGGATGGAGCGAGATATGATGTCCCAGATGTGCTCAATTGGATTCAGGTCTGGGGAACGGGCGGGCCAGTCCATAGCATCAATGCCTTCCTGTTGCAGGAACTGCTGACACATTCCAGCCACATGAGGTCTAGCATTGTCTTGCATTAGGAGGAACCCAGGGCCAACCGCACCAGCATATGGTCTCACAAGAGGTCTGAGGATCTCATCTCGGTACCTAATGGCAGTCAGGCTACCTCTGGCGAGCACATGGAGGGCTGTGCGGCCCCCCAAAGAAATGCCACCCCACACCATGACTGACCCACCGCCAAACCGGTCATGCTGGAGGATGTTGCAGGCAGCAGAACGTTCTCCATGGCGTCTCCAGACTCTGTCACGTCTGTCACATGTGCTCAGTGTGAACCTGCTTTCATCTGTGAAGAGCACAGGGCGCCAGTGGCGAATTTGCCAATCTTGGTGTTCTCTGGCAAATGCCAAACGTCCTGCACGGTGTTGGGCTGTAAGCACAACCCCCACCTGTGGACGTCGGGCCCTCATACCACCCTCAAGGAGTCTGTTTCTGACCGTTTGAGCAGACACATGCACATTTGTGGCCTGCTGGAGGTCATTTTGCAGGGCTCTGGCAGTGCTCCTCCTGCTCCTCCTTGCACAAAGGTGGAGGTAGCGGTCCTGCTGCTGGGTTGTTGCCCTCCTACGGCCTCCTCCACGTCTCCTGATGTACTGGCCTGTCTCCTGGTAGCGCCTCCATGCTCTGGACACTACGCTGACAGACACAGCAAACCTTCTTGCCACAGCTCGCATTGATGTGCCATCCTGGATGAGCTGCACTACCTGAGCCACTTGTGTGGGTTGTAGACTCCGTTTCATGCTACCACTAGAGTGAAAGCACCGCCAGCATTCAAAAGTGACCAAAACATCAGCCAGGAAGCATAGGAACTGAGAAGTGATCTGTGGTCACCACCTGCAGAACCACTCCTTTATTGGGGGTGTCTTGCTAATTGCCTATAATTTCCACCTGTTGTCTATTCCATTTGCACAACAGCATGTGAAATTTATTGTCAATCAGTGTTGCTTCCTAAGTGGACAGTTTGATTTCATAGAAGTGTGATTGACTTGGAGTTACATTGTGTTGTTTAAGTGTTCCCTTTATTTTTTTGAGCAGTGTATATATATATATTATATATAAAAATCGTCCGATTAATCGTTATCGTTTTTTTTTGGTCCTCCAATAATCAGTAATTAATCATCGGCGTTGAAAAATCATAATCGTCGACCTCTAGTGTAAAGCCATAACACATACGTTTTTCCAGCAGCAGACTAAGATCGATAATGTCAAAGGCACCACTGAAGTCTAACAAAACAGCCCCCACAATCTTTTTTTCATCATCAATTTCTCTCAGCCAATCAACATCATTTGTGTAAGTGCTGTGCTTGTTGAATGTCCTTCCCTATAAGTGTGCTAAAAGTCTGATGTTAATTCGTTTACTGTGAAATAGCATTGTTTCTGGTCAAACACCATTTTTCCCCAAAACTTTACTATGGGTTGGTAACAGTCTGACTGGTCGGCTATTTGAGCCAGTAAAGGGGGCTTTACTATTCTTAGGAAGCGGAATGACTTTTGCTTCCCTCCAGGCCTGAGGGCACACACTTTCTAGTAGGCTTAAATTGAAAAATGGCAGGTAGGAGTGGTAATATCGTCCGCTATTATCCTCAGTAATTTTCCATCCAAGTGGTCAAACCCCGGTGGCTTGTCATTGTTGATAGACAACAATTATTTTTTCATCTCTTCCACACTCACTCTACAGTATTCAAAATTACACTTCAAATCAAATCAAATTGTATTTGTTACATGCGCCGAATACAACAGGTGTAGACCTTACCGTGAAATCCTTACTTACAAGCCCTGAACCAACAATGCAGTTAAAAAAATAGAGTTAAGAAAATATTTAGTAAATAAACTAAAGTAAAAAAAAAAAGACATCAAAATAAAATCAAAAAGTAATACAAGAAAATTACATAACAATAACGAGGCTATATACATGGGGTACTGGTACCGAGTCAATATGCGGGGGTACAGGTTTGTTGAGGTAATTTGTACATGTAGGTAGGGGTAAAGTGACTATGCATAGATAATAAACAGCGAGTAGCAGCAGTGTACAAAACAAAGTGGGGGGGGTCAATGTAAATAGTCCGGGTGGCCATTTGATTAATTGTTCAGCAGTCTTATGGCTTGAGGGTAGAAGCTGTGAAGGAGCCTGTTGGTTCCAGACTTGGCGCTCTGGTACCGCTTGCCGTGTGGTAGCAGAGAGAACAGTCTATGACTTGGGTGATTGGAGTCTTTGACAATTTTTTGGGCCTTCCTCTGACACGCCTAGTATATAGGTTCTGGATGGCAGGAGGCTCAGCTCCAGTGATGTACTGGGCCGTACGCACTACCTTCTGTAGCGCATTGCGGCCGGAGGCCGAGCAGTTGCCATACCAGGCAGTGATGCAACCAGTCAGGATGCTCTCGATGGTACAGCTGTAGAACTTTTTGAGGATCTGGGGACCCATGTCAAAGGTTTTCAGTCTCCTGAGGGGGAATAGGTTTTGTTGTATTCTCTTCACAACTGTCTTGGTATGTTTGGACCATTATAGTTTGTTGGTGATGTGGACAACGAGGAACTTGAAACTCTCGAACCGCTCCACTTCAGCCCTGTCGATGTTAATGGGGGCCTGTTGGGCCCTCCTTTTCCTATAGTCCACGATCAGTTCCTTCGTCTTGCTCACATTGAGGGAGAGATTGTTGTCCTGGCACCACACTGCCAGGTCTCTGACCTCCCTAATTGGCTGTCTCATCGTTGTCGGTGATCAGGCCTTCCACTGTTGTGATGTCAGCAAACTTAATGATGATGTTGGAGTCGTGCTTGGCCACGCAGTCATGGGTGAGCAGGGAGTACAGGAGGGGACTAAGCACGCACCCCTGAGGGGCCCCAGTGTTAAGGATCAGGGGGGGTTTCAGGCATGATGGTGTTGATGTGAGCCATGACCAGCCTTTCAAAGCACTTCATGGCTTCATACAATGCTTGTCTTTCATAATTTGGTCAGATATACTTGGATGTGTAGTGTCAGTGTTTGTTGTTGATATTTCATGCCTAAGTTTGCTAATCTTGCCAATGGAAAAATCATTAAAGTTGTTAGCAATATCAGTTAGTTCTGTGATGAATGAGCCATCTGATTCAATGAATGATGGAGCTGAGATTGCGTTTTTCCCCAAAATGTAATTTAAGGTGCTCCAAAGCTTTTTACTGTAATTCTTTATGTAATTTATCTTTTTTTCATAGTGTATTTTTTTCTTTTTATTCAGTTAAGTCACATGATTTCTTCATTTGCAATACGTTTGCCAATCGGTTGTGCAGCCAGACTTATTTGCCATTCCTTTTGCCTCATCCCTCTAAACCATACAATTTTTTAATTCCTCATCAATCTACAGGGATTTAACCGTTTTTACAGTCATTTTCTTAATGGCTGCTTATTAGTAACTGGAATAAGCAATTTCATAAATGTGTCAAGTGCAGTGTCTTCTCCTCATTACACACCACAGACCAACACATTATTTACATCAACAACATAGGAATCACTACAAAAGGTATTGTATGACCTCTTATACAATATATTAGGCCCAACCTTTGGAACTTTGGTTTTCCTAGACAGGGCTACTATATTGTGATCACTACATCAAATGGATCTGGGTAATGTTTTCAAGCAAATTTCTGGAGCATTAGTAAAGATGTGATCAAGGGGGGTTTAGGGTTAAGGTTAGAATTAGGGTTAAGGCTAGGAGCTAGGGTTAGTTTTAGGGTTAGGAGCTGGGGTTAGGGTTAAGGTTAGGTTTTTGGGTTAAGGTTAGGGTTAGGGTACATGATTTTGAATGGGACTGGGGTTCCCATGTTGTGTTCTGTAATATCCTGCACATTCTTCACTTTTTTTTGCTGCACCATAACGAGATGATGGTGTCATGGTGATGTATGGCTTTCCACTTCCTACTTCTTCTAATCAGCTCTGCCATCATGTGTCCCAAATGGAACCCCATTCCCTACATAGTGCACTACTGTTGTCCCTACATACAGTCATCAAGAAAAAAATTCTAAAAAGGTTCTTCCGGCTGTCCCCATAGGGGTACCCTTTGAAGAACCCTTCCGGTTCCATGTAGAACCCTTTTGGGTTCCTTTCCACACAGGGTTCTACACGGAACCCTAAAAAAAAGGGTTCAACCTGTGAGTGAGTAGAGTGATTTTACTTTAGCAGGGGCCATGTCAAAGGTAAGAAAACAACACTCCAGCCAAAGACCTCACTCCACCGATTACGTAATGGAGGCTGGCAGGAATGCTGCTGACACTCTGGTTTTACTGCCAAGACCAATAGTTCCCTCCCAAATGGTTCCCTATGTAGTGCACTACTTTTGACCAGCGCCCTAATGCAGGATAAAGTGAATAGGGAGCCGTTTGGGATGCAGCCAATCATTGTTGATCTCTCCATGGGAGTTAAACGCTGCAGAGGGGTCCGGAGGATCCGTTCCTTATTGGCACAGGGGATATCCTCAATATGAATAGAGACTGGCAGTGCCTGGATTTGAGATCAGTTTTTTTAAATTTACTGAAAGGTTACAGTTTTTTTTATTATGGATTTAAATAGTTTAGTCATAGGATGGGTTGCAACCAACATGGTTTAAATACATCTAGGATTAGAATCCAATCTAGGTTTTGTAAATCTAGGTTTATAAATAATCAGAGATGTGTTGCACCACTTCATTTTAAATCTAGATCAGTACGTCTATGATTAACGGTTATAAACTATGATTGGTAACACATGATTAGTTACACCAATACATTAGGTATTTCGTGAGTTGAAATGAAGTAGCTAGCCTACTTGACAAATGAGGCCACAAAGTTGCTGTTCCTTGGATAAAATAATAACAATGTAACTCCATGGATAAAGGTTCTCACGGGTTGGCTGATTTTGAAATAAAATCCGTTATTTACCAGTACTAGACAGAAAACAAATTAGTTAGCTAACGTTAGCTGCTGTAGTTAGCTAGTTTTAAAAACCAAGCTAGCTAGTGTAACGGATGTGAAATGGCTAGCTAGTTAGCGGGTACGCGCTACTAGCGTTTCAATCAGTTACGTCACTTGCTCTGAAACCTAGAAGTAGTGTTGCACCTTGCTCTGCAAGGGCCGTGGCTTTTGTGGAGCGATGGGTAACGATGCTTCGTGGGTGACTGTTGTTGATGTGTGCAGAGGGTCCCTGGTTCGCGCCCGTGTCGGGGCGAGGGGACGGTTTAAAGTTATACTGTTACACTAGCATACAATATAATTTATTATTGTGATTACTTAACGTTATTTTGCCATTTATTATTTGTCCGCTAGCAACCTGATCATGGCACAAATGTCAGAACTGATGGAGGAATTTAGTAACGTACTGAAGGATAAAAAAATAATAAAAAGACATGACTGTCAAAAAGAAGGAAGACACCTGGGCCGTTTTATGCGACAAATATAATGGATCGACACGGATTAAAGAGAAAAGGGACCCAAATCGGATGAAAGCGTGCTGGGAAAAAATGTAAAAGCGAAAGCCAAAAAAGATGCGGCAGACGAGAGGCAGAGACTATTTCAGACCGGAGCCAGAGGCGGGCCTCCGTCCAAGGGAATTGATCCTATCACCCAGAAGATATGCGAGATGATTCCCCAGCAGTTTGCCCCTCTCCATAACCCCCATGATGACGACGGACAACTTGACCCACCAATATTTAGCAAGCATAAATAAACTGGTAAATATCAATGCCTATCATGCACGTTAAAACTAACGTTAATGCTATTTCACTACAACGTTACCGTTATCAGGCCCGTTACAGCATGTTGCATAACATCATCATTCGTATCAAGGCTGGGCATATCATAAGCCCCAAATCAATTGTTATACAAAATGGGAACGTAAATAGCCTACTAATAATGAGTTAGTTATCATAAAACTCAACAGGATTCAACCGGTTTCTAATTATTCTCTGAGGAACTCATGTTGGTCTCTACAGTAGATATGCTGCCATTTTATCAGTTAAACCACCTCAAGTGGCAGTTTAGAATTCATCTCCAATATAAATTGATATATATATATATATATTTTTAATTCATTGAGCAACAGGCTTACAATTAATCTAGATTTTAAAGTGAAAACTAAATGTCACGTTCTGACCTTATTTCCTTTTTTATGTCTTTATTTTATTTTGGTCAGAGCGTGAGTTGGGGTGGGCATTCTATGTTGTTTTTTCTATGTTTTGTTCTATTGTCCTTTTCTATGTGTTTGGCCTAGTATGGTTCTCAATCAGAGGCAGGTGTCAGTCGTTGTCTCTGATTGGGAGCCATATTTAGGTAGCCTGTTTTTCATTGTGTTTTGTGGGTGATTATTTTCTGTGTAGTGGATGTCACCTTACAGAACTGTTGCGTTTCGTTCTCCTTTGTTATTTTGTTTAGTGTTCTATGTTTAATAAATATAATGATGAACACTTACCACGCTGCGCTTTGGTCCTCACCTCATTCCAACGACGAGCGTTACACTAAACTTAGATTAGAGGAAGGATTTCATTTAACTAGGATTCATTTAAAACTAGGTTTAAAATTTGGTGCAACAAGATTAATAGATAAACCTTGATTTAATCCAGTTTAAGAGTTAATCCATGTTGGTGCAACCCATCCATAGTTTACTGTATTAATTTGAGATGATTTTGGAGCGAGAAGACAGAGAGAGAGAGTATCAACAGACAGGAAGGACTGACTAACCATGTAAGTATGGTAAATATGCCCACTAACTTCCTCTCTTCCTACGACACCAGGTTATTTACGAATCACCAGGACAAAAAAAACATTATGGTTTCCAAAATCATACACAATTTTTATTACACCACAATTCATGAAAAGGAATTGATCCCACATATGACCATACTACATGATGGGACATGGCAATGTGCTGCTGAGAAACTGACATGACCCAGTTTGAGCAAGCTGAGTGGAATACCGGCTGGCAGAATTGTACACAGACGGGACGGGCAGCGTAACATACATACAGAGTCTGCTATAACCTCCCTCCCCACTACTGCAACCATAATTCACAGCAAAACATTGCTTTTCTGTCAAGAAGAATAGTATACACAAAACAGCTGTTAGATTACTCAATGTATCATACTGCCTGGTGCTATAACACACTATTAGATTACTCAATGTATCATACTACCTGGTGCTATAACACACTGTTAGATTACTCAATGTATCATACTACCTGGTGCTATAACACACTGTTAGATTACTCAATGTATTGTAATACCTGACAGCTATAACACACTGTTAGATTACTCAATGTATCATACTACCTGGTGCTATAACACACTATTAGATTACTCAATGTATCATACTGCCTGGTGCTATAACACACTGTTAGATTACTCAATGTATTGTAATACCTGACAGCTATAACACACTATTAGATTACTCAATGTATCATACTGCCTGGTGCTATAACACACTATTAGATTACTCAATGTATCATACTACCTGGTGCTATAACACACTGTTAGATTACTCAATGTATCATACTACCTGGTGCTATAACACACTGTTAGATTACTCAATGTATTGTAATACCTGACAGCTATAACACACTGTTAGATTACTCAATGTATTGTAATACCTGATGCTATAACACACTATTAGATTACTCAATGTATCATACTGCCTGGTGCTATAACACACTGTTAGATTACTCAATGTATCATACTACCTGGTGCTATAACACACTGTTAGATTACTCAATGTATCATACTACCTGGTGCTATAACACACTGTTAGATTACTCAATGTATCATACTGCCTGGTGCTATAACACACTGTTAGATTACTCAATGTATCATACTGCCTGGTGCTATAACACACTGTTAGATTACTCAATGTATTGTAATACCTGACAGCTATAACACACTGTTAGATTACTCAATGTATCATACTACCTGGTGCTATAACACACTGTTAGATTACTCAATGTATTGTAATACCTGACAGCTATAACACACTGTTAGATTACTCAATGTATTGTAATACCTGACAGCTATAACACACTATTAGATTACTCAATGTATCATACTGCCTGGTGCTATAACACACTGTTAGATTACTCAATGTATTGTAATACCTGAACAGCTATAACACACTATTAGATTACTCAATGTATCATACTACCTGGTGCTATAACACACTGTTAGATTACTCAATGTATCATACTACCTGGTGCTATAACACACTGTTAGATTACTCAATGTATTGTAATACCTGACAGCTATAACACACTGTTAGATTACTCAATGTATCATACTGCCTGGTGCTATAACACACTGTTAGATTACTCAATGTATTGTAATACCTGACAGCTATAACACACTATTAGATTACTCAATGTATCATACTGCCTGGTGCTATAACACACTATTAGATTACTCAATGTATCATACTACCTGGTGCTATAACACACTGTTAGATTACTCAATGTATTGTAATACCTGAACAGCTATAACACACTATTAGATTACTCAATGTATCATACTACCTGGTGCTATAACACACTATTAGATTACTCAATGTATCATACTACCTGGTGCTATAACACACTGTTAGATTACTCAATGTATTGTAATACCTGAACAGCTATAACACACTATTAGATTACTCAATGTATCGTAACATTTACATTTAAGTCATTTAGCAGACGCTCTTATCCAGAGCGACTTACAAATTGGTGCATTCACCTTATGACATCCAGTGGAACAGCCACTTTACAATAGTGCATCTAAATCTTTTAAGGGGGGGGGGGGGGGGGGTCAGAAGGATTGCTTTATCCTATCCTAGGTATTCCTTAAAGAGGTGGGGTTTCAGGTGTCTCCGGAAGGTGGTGATTGACTCCGCTGTCCTGACTCCTCGTAAGACCTGGTGCTATAACACACCTCCCATACCATCCTGTTCCTCTGTAATCTCCATGATGGCATGGTTCCTGGCTAGCTCCCAGTACAGTAAACGAGGTCTAGATGTTGTCTTTTGGTTTCACTCTGACACATACGGTGCCTTCAGAATGTTTTCATACCCCTTCACCTATTCCACATTTAGTTGTGTTACAGTCTGAATTTAAAATGGATTAAATTGAGATTTAAAAAAAAAAAAATGTATCACTGGCCTACACACTATTACCCCCATAATTTCATTAGTGGAATCCTGTTTTTAGAAATGTTTACAAATTAATAAAAAATGAAAAGCTTAAATGTTTTGAGTCAATAAGTATTCAACCTCTTTGTTATGGCAAGCCTACATTTTTGAATGACTACCTCAACTCTGTACCCCACACATATAATTATCTGTAAGGTCCCTCAGTCTAGCAGTGAATTTCAAACACAGATTCAACCACAAAGACCAGGGATGTTTTCCAATGCCTCACAAAGAAGGGCACCTATTGGTAGATGGGTACAAATTGTAAAAAGCAGACATTGAATATCCCTTTGAGCATGGTGAAGTTGAGCATGGTGAAGTTATTAATTACACTTTTGATGGTGTATCAACACATCCAGTCACTACAAAAATACAGGTGTCCTTCCTAACTCAGTTGCCGGAGAGGAAGGAAACCGCTCAGGGATTTCACCATGAGGCCAATGGTGACTTTAACACAATTACAGAGTTGAATGGCTGTGATAGGAGAAAACTGAGGATGGATCAACAACATTGTAGTTACTCCACAATACTAACCTAATTGACAGAGTGAAAAGAAGGAAGCCTGTACAGAATTGAAAAAAAATCCAAAACATGCATCCTGTTTGTTTAAAAGGCATTAGGTAATCCTGCCAAAAAATGTGGCAAAGCAAATCACTTTTTGTCCTGAATGCAAAGCGTTATGTTTGGGGCAAATCAAATATAACACATTACTGAGTACCACTCTCCATGTTTTCAAGCATAGTGGTGACTGCATCGTGTTATGGGTATGCTTGTAATCATTAAGGATTGATGAGTTTTTCAGGTCAAAAAAAATAACCAGAATGGAGCTAAGCACAGGAACAATCCTAGAGGAAAACCTGGTTCAGTTTGCTTTCCAACAGACACAGAGACATAAATCCAACAGACACAGAGACATTAAAAAAATGAATCAATTGAATCCATTTTGAATTCAGGCTGTAACACAACAAAATGTGGAATAAGTCCAGGGGTTTGAATACTTTCTGAAGGTCCTGTAATAGACAGCATTCACAATGGCCGCCTTTATCAATGGGAGGTCAATAGTAAGATGACTGACAATACAGTGTTTCCCCTACCTAGCATTACATAGGAGTGGCCCTTCATCCTGGCTCTGTTATGCCCCCAGCTACACTAAAAACATTTGCCGGGAATTACATTTCTATTTTGGTTTCCTCAGGACATTATGACCCTCACCCCTCGAAAACAACACAATATTTTCTCTTAACAGAGAAAAGTGCTTCACATTTATCCACTGTAATAAATAAATAAATAATAATACGGTAAATTCTACGGTAATTACACAGTAATAACCCAACAATAACTTCTTTGTTTCTTTGGGGATTTATTAACTCAGTTGTAATATATTAGGAAGTAAACCAGCAGAATATTTGGGTCAGTATGTTCAGAATTTTGTCCAGTCTCCATCTGAGACAACAGGACCAACCATATAAATCATGTTGGCTCGTGTGTGTGTTTGTGTGTGGTATCCTATTCGGTTAGTCTGTACTGTTGCTCTGTTTGTTCGGGTCAAACAGACTTATTGAATAACTAACTTTTCAAGAGAGATTATTTTACCCATGATTCCCTGTAATCCTGTGAGGTGTTTTATGAAAGTCAGATAAACACTTTAAGTAATGGTTCAAAACAAGGAAGAATCTGCTGTAATTTCCTGGAAATAAAAAGGGGAAATAAAACAACAAGATAGAAAGGGGAATCTTCTGTACTAATATGAGGTCAGATGTTTAAGGTGATACTCTGTGTTCTAATTTGTCCTGTGAGGATGATTGGACAGTATACTTCCTCCCTCTTCTCAGAAAACAGAGGAGCATGAGGCTGTAAACTGAAGATGTGTGTTTTCTCTTCTCTCGCTCTCTCCCCCCTCTCTTTATCTCTGCCCTCTCTCTCTACCCCCCCCCCCCCCCCACCCTTTAACTCCATCCCCTCTCTCTCTCTACTGTTTCTCCCTGGAGCCCTCAGTGGAAGGACCCCCCCCTCGACTCACGCTCTGCTTCCTCCACTCCCTCATCCCTCCATCTCTCATCCCTCCATCTCTCATCCCTCCCTCCATCCCATTTAAAGGCGGAAAATAAACTGGACCGTCAAACGTAGGGGAGACATTAGCAGACGAACAACATCTTCCCAACCAAAAGCTTTCCGCCATTTCCGTTACTGTGTAGAGAGAGAGAGAGAGACAGAGAGAGAGCGAGAGAGAGATACAGAGAGAGAGAGAGAGCGACAGAGAGAGAGACAGAGAGAGCTTGTGTGTGTTTGATTTGTTTTGATGGGCGGATGATCTGATTGGAGATAACAGTGCCCTAACGATGCACTGAGGGTTTGCGGACAGAAACACAGGATGCGTTCCAAATATCACCCTAATCCCTTTAGAAATTACTTTTGACAAGAGCCCAATAGACCCTGCACTATATAGAGAACAGGGTGCTGTTTAGGATGCTGTAAGACATTCAGGGAAGGGCAGATCAGATGGCTAAGGGAAGGCTTGAAACAACAGGGTTATGGATCACGTGACATTGACAATTTGATTTAATGTTGAAAATATCAAACAGAAGTATAAACAGTAAACAAATATAGGAAAATGTGTTTTCTCTGAAGCCATTGAGTACCTGTGACTAGCCGGAGTTACTAGCTCCCAGGTAGGCTACTTTAATTAAATCCTAAAGAACTGGGAAAACAATTTGTTCGGGTCCAAAGTGTTTGTGTACATTTATAGTATTGTGTTGTTGAGCCAAAGCAGTGACTCTTCCAGTGAGGAGATGATAGGCCCAGAAATGTGACCATGTGGTGAGAGAGTAAAGCCCAAAATCAAACAAAGTGTTATTTTTTTTAACGCGTCTACACGCTGGAATTAGAATGCACGGCAGTGAATGAGAAAAAACAGTCACCGTGAACGCCTTCATGCGCTTCAAATTAGAAAGCAAGTCTTATTTTTCTCTTGCATTTGCGCGAATTTAGTGTTGATACGTTTAGCTACCAGTGCCAATAATACATATTTAAAAACAATAACGTTATGCCTAGCTTTGTTATTTCGAGCACAGGCATATAGCCTAGAGAGGCTACGGCTGGGAAACTCCAGGAACTCTGTACTGTTGTGTTGAAGGAACGAGACGAGCTAAATTCTTTATAAACTGCTAAATTGTATTAGCTACAACTCTTCTCGCGTTCATGAGCCAACATAACAGCAGGTAGGTATGGTGGCTCCCGTAGGACATATAAGGTGAGTCAAAAGAAACACACAACAATAATTCACAAATAGTGAACATAACAAATACAACAGTTTTGTTTTGGATACTCATTAAGTTGTCATACGCTACACAGTGTATGTGAATTGACACACTATAATCTTGCATGCAAATGTCTCTTTGCGGTTTCGGATTTAGGCTACACTTATTCAGATTCTAGAGTAACATGCTGACCAGACCGGATACGTCGCGTGCGCGAGCGTCGCAAAATAAATTTAGAAATCCATGTTATTCAATTATTGCACCCACACTGCTCGCACGCGCATCAACGCTAGTCAGAATTTATGGTTCATAAAGACCTGGTAGCATTATGACCGAGGTCTGTGATTGGGGAGTTTATATCCTGGTAGCATTATAACAGAGGTCTGAGATTGGGGGAGTTTATATCCTGGTAGCATTATAACAGAGGTCTGTGATTGGGGAGTTTATATCCTGGTAGCATTATAACAGAGGTCTGAGATTGGGGTGTTTATATCCTGGTAGCATTATGACAGAGGTCTGTGATTGGGGGAGTTTATATCCTGAGTTTATATCCTGGTAGCATTATAACAGAGGTCTGATATTGGGGGAGTTTATATCCTGAGTTTATATCCTGGTAGCATTATAACAGAGGTCTGTGATTGGGGGAGTTTATATCCTGGTAGCATTATAACAGAGGTCTGTGATTGGGGAGTTTATATCCTGGTAGCATTATAACAGAGGTCTGAGATTGGGGGAGTTTATATCCTGGTAGCATTATAACAGAGGTCTGAGATTGGGGGAGTTTATATCCTGGTAGCATTATAACAGAGGTCTGAGATTGGGGGTGTTTATATCCTGGTAGCATTATAACAGAGATCTGAGATTGGGGGAGTTTATATCCTGGTAGCATTATAACAGAGGTCTGAGATTGGGGGTGTTTATATCCTGGTAGCATTATAACAGAGGTCTGAGATTGGGGGAGTTTATATCCTGGTAGCATTATAACAGAAGTCTGAGATTGGGGGAGTTTATATCCTGGTAGCATTATAACAGAGGTCTGAGATTGGGGGAGTTTATATCCTGGTAGCATTATAACAGAGGTCTGAGATTGGGGGAGTTTATATCCTGGTAGCATTATAACAGAGGTCTGTGATTGGGGGAGTTTATATCCTGGTAGCATTATAACAGAGGTCTGAGATTGGGGGAGTTTATATCCTGGTAGCATTATAACAGAGGTCTGAGATTGGGGGAGTTTATATCCTGGTAGCATTATAACAGAGGTCTGTGATTGGGGGAGTTTATATCCTGGTAGCATTATAACAGAGGTCTGTGATTGGGGGAGTTTATATCCTGGTAGCATTATAACAGAGGTCTGTGATTGGGGGAGTTTATATCCTGGTAGCATTATAACAGAGGTCTGAGATTGGGGGAGTTTATATCCTGGTAGCATTATAACAGAGGTCTGAGATTGGGGGAGTTTATATCCTGGTAGCATTATAACAGAGGTCTGTGATTGGGGGAGTTTATATCCTGGTAGCATTATAACAGAGGTCTGAGATTGGGGGAGTTTATATCCTGGTAGCATTATAACAGAGGTCTGAGATTGGGGGAGTTTATATTCTGGTAGCATTATAACAGAGGTCTGAGATTGGGGGAGTTTATATTCTGGTAGCATTATAACAGAGGTCTGAGATTGGGGGAGTTTATATCCTGAGTTTATATCCTGGTAGCATTATAACAGAGGTCTGTGATTGGGGGAGTTTATATCCTGGTAGCATTATAACAGAGGTCTGTGATTGGGGGAGTTTATATCCTTCTCTATATAGTACACTACTTTAGACCAGGACCCTATTCTCTATATAGTGTACTACTATAGACCAGAGCCCTATTCCTTATCAAATCAAATCAAATTTTATTTGTGCACTACTTTAGACCACAACCCTATTCCCTATATAGTGCACTACTTTAGACCAGAGCCCTATTCCCTATATAGTACACTACTTTAGACCAGGGCCCTATTCTCTATATAGTGTACTACTATAGACCAGAGCCCTATTCCTTATATAGTGCACTACTATAGACCAGAGCCCTATTCCCTATATAGTGCACTACTTTTGACCAGAGCCCTATTCTCTATATAGTGTACTACTTTAGACCAGAGCCCTATTCCCTATATAGTGCACTACTTTAGACCAGAGCCCTATTCTCTATATAGTGCACTACTTTAGACCAGAGCCCTATTCTCTATATAGTGCACTACTGTTGACCAGGGCCCAATGGTTAAGGGGTGCCATTTTCCCACTGATTGCTGAACAACATTCTGTATCCTGTGAAGCGTGGCCTTGTATTCTCCTCTGTTATCTGCATCCCAAATGGCACCCCGTTCCCTAAATAGTGCACAGCTTTTGATCAGAGCCCTCCATTGTGTAAGGAATAGGTGACCATTTAAGACGTTACCTGTGAGCGAGCGTTAGTTTGTAATATTGTAGCTAATCTCTTTTCTTTCCGCAGGGCGAGGGGGCCGCTCGTTCCCCGTGGTATAGTGAAGGATGAATGCCACTCTGTTCCAGCCTAACTGAGAACGAGGGAGCAACAGAGGAAGAGGAGGAAGAGGTGGAAAGAGGAGAGGAATAAGTAAAGAAGAAGATATTGAGATCTGTACTCTTGACAGGGATCACCTCCTCTTCACCTCTGGACAAAAATTTCTCTCTGTTTGTCTCTCTCTCTCTCTCTTTTCCTCCATCACCGACATTGTTCACTGCAGCGGCTCTACCTCTCCTAGACTTTGAGCCGTGAAGGGGCTCTAACACACAAGCACACAAGCACACACACACACACACACACACACACACACACACACACACACACACACACACACACACACACACACACACACACACACACACACACACACACACACACACACACACACACACACACACACACACGTTTGGTCTGTGTCCTGTTGATCTGCTGATGCTGGTTAGCCTGCCTGCCTGCCTGCTCGCTCCTTCCCAATCTCCAGATCATGAAGAGGCCCAAGCAGCAGACTCATCCCCTCAGCTTCCTCTCCTTCTTCAGCCGGAAGCCTAAATCCGACCCCAGGCTTGAGAGGCCTGCTGGGGCCCACAACAAGGAGGAGGTCTCCATCACTCTCACACCCAGCGAACATGCAGACCAGGTGAGAAAGACAGCGTCTTATTCCCTTTATAGTGCACTACTTTTGACCAGAGTCCTATGGGGAAAAGGCACCCTATTCCCTTTATAGTGCACTATTTTTGACCAGAGTCCTATGGGGAAAAGGCACCCTATTCCCTTTGTGCACTATTTTTGACCAGAGTCCTATGGGGAAAAGGCACCCTATTCCCTTTGTGCACTATTTTTGACCAGAGTCCTATGGGGAAAAGGCACCCTATTCCCTTTATAGTGCACTATTTTTGACCAGAGTCCTATGGGAAAAAGGCACCCTATTCCCTTTATAGTGCACTACTTTTGACCAGAGTCCTATGGGGAAAAGGCACCCTATTCCCTTTATAGTGCACTATTTTTGACCAGAGTCCTATGGGGAAAAGGCACCCTATTCCCTTTATAGTGCACTACTTTTGACCAGAGTCCTATGGGGAAAAGGCACCCTATTCCCTTTATAGTGCACTACTTTTGACCAGAGTCCTATGGGGAAAAGGCACCCTATTCCCTTTATAGTGCACTACTTTTGACCAGAGTCCTATGGGGAAAAGGCACCCTATTCCCTTTATAGTGCACTACTTTTGACCAGAGTCCTATGGGGAAAAGGCACCCTATTCCCTTTATAGTGCACTACTTTTGACCAGAGTCCTATGGGGAAAAGGCACCCTATTCCCTTTATAGTGCACTACTTTTGACCAGAGTCCTATGGGGAAAAGGCACCCTATTCCCTTTATAGTGCACTACTTTTGACCAGAGTCCTATGGGGAAAAGGCACCCTATTCCCTAAGTAACACACTTGTTTTTTTTACCAATACCCTGTGAAAGGAATAGGGTGCTATTTGGGATACATCCAGGGTCTCTCCTATTCCCTATATAGTGGTTCCGGTCAAAAGCAGTGCACTACAGTACTTAGGGAGTAAGATGCTGTGTCAGACATAGACAGCCTCTGTGTGTTTGTTTTCTCGTCCCCTCCAAAGTGTCTCCTGCATTCTGTGCAGGTTAGTGTTTCTCGTCATGAACCTTGTTTTGGAGGCATCTGTGCAGAGTGGTCACTAGCTAGCGCAGCTACAAAGTCACAAAATCCTATTTTTTAAACCTAACCTTAACCCTAACCTTAACCGCACTGCTATCCCTAACCTTAAATGAAGACCGAAAAGCGAAGATTTCATGCATTTTTACAATACAGCCAATTTTGACTTTGTAGTTGGCCATCTAGAGGAAATCGCTCATCCCAATAAACATCAACCTGTGCATTCTGTTGCCAAGAAACAGAGTAGCTCACATCAGAGCTCTACCCGCCATCTACACACAATGCGCGCACACGCAGACACACACTCTCCTCTCTTTCCCCCTTTCTCTCTTTACCTCTCGCTCTCGCTCTCTGTCTCTCTCTTGATGAACAGTCCCTCACCGTATGGAAAGCTAATCTATTATAATATATTTACATATATGAGGAGGAATTTAAAAATATATTTACATATATGTCGAGAATATATTTATGAAAGTTATAACTTGAGCATCTCATCGATTTTTTTGTTTATGTTAATGAAATCTTTTTTTAGCCACACGTATCGTGGCGCATTGTAATGTTGAGTCTATTGACCTGTGGGTATCTTGGCATTAGGTTTTCAAAGTGGGGTTTGTATGCAAAAGTTGAACATGTAATATGCAGCTATTGAGGTTGACTGGTACATATGAAACAGAGTAGGAAGAGCTATATTTATTTCAAAAAAGACACATTAACCTAGAACATATTTCTCCCGAGCTGTCAATCACAATTTGAAATGTTCCCGAGTCCTGCCCCCAGCCCCGCCTCCAACTGACAGAGCAGCTGTTGCAGTTTTAAAATGTTCTTCAGGTGAAGGGGAAGAGCAGCTGTCAGCTCCAACAAAAATCTTTCTCGTGGTTAATTGCATTTTATATCGATTTATATAATCATGTTTTTTCACCTGGCGGGTGACCAAGAAAGAAGATATTTTCTTCAACTGCCTGCAAGCAAGAGTTTTTACAGAGTTAGCTAATATCCTTTAACTTACCGAGGCTGCCCTCGGTAAGAATTGTTTTGGATATTAAAGCTCTGAGTCATTTTTTTGTGTTTTGATATCATTTATACTGAACAAAAAATATAAATGCAACAATTTAAAAGATTTTACTGAGTTACATTTCATATAAGGAATCAGTCAATTGAAATGCATTAATTAGGTCCTAATCTATGGATTTCACATGACAGGGCAAGGATGCAGCCATGGGTGCAGCCATGAGAGGACATATTTAGTTTTTCAGATGCGACCTTCCAGTGACTTCCGGAGGTCACAAAGAGAAACGATACATTTGAATGTTAATCGTTTGTGTTGTGTGCCTTTTTTCTTGTGCACATATATCACCATATATTATGAACTATGAAGTACTCATATATATTTAAGCAATAAGGCCCGAGAGGGTGTGGTAAATGGCCAATATACCACGTCTAAGGGCTGTTCTTACCCACGACACAATGCGGAGTGCCTGGACACAGCCCTTAGCTGTGGTATATTGACCATATACCACACACCCCTGAGGTGCAGACTGAAAAGCTTCCTGCCATCCAGGACCTATATACTAGGCAGTGTCAGAGGAAGGCCCAAAAATTGTCAAAGACTCCAGTCACCTAAGTCATAGACTGTTTTTTCTGCTACCGCACGGCAAGCAGTACCGGAGCACCAAGTCTAGGTCCAAAATGCTCCTTAACAGCTTCTACCCCCAAGCCATAAGACTGCTGAACAATAAATCAAATGGCCACCCAGACTATGTACATTGACACCCCCCTCCCCTTTGTTTTTACACTGCTGCTACTCGCTGTTTGTTGTCTATGCGTAGTCACTTTACCCCCACCTACATGTACAAATTACCTCGGCTAACCTGTACCCCACACATACAATTATCTGTCTAGTAGTACATTTCAAGCACAGATTCAACCACAAGGTTTTTCAGTGCTTCGCAAAGTAGGGCACCTATTGGTAGATGGGTAAAAATAAATAAAAAAGCAGACATTGAATATCCCTTTGAGCATGGTGAAGTTATTCATGAATTACATTAGATTGTGTATCAATACACCCAGTCTCTACAAAGATACAGGCGTCCTTCCTAACTCAGTTGCCAGAGAGGAAGGAAACTGCTCAAGGATTTCACCATGATGTCAATGGTGATTTTAAAACAGTTACAGAGTTTAATGGTTGTGATATGAGAACTGAGGATGGATCAACAACATTGTAATTACTCCACAATACTAACCTAAATGACAAAGTGATAAGAAGGAAGCCTGTACAGAATGTTTTTTTCTCCAAAACATGCATCTTGTTTGCAATAAGGCACTAAAGTAAAACTGCCAAAAACACAAAGTGTTATTTTTGGGGTAAGTCCAACAACACATCACTGATTACCACTCTTCATATTTTCAAGCACGGTGGTGGCTGCATCATGTTATTGTTATGCTTGTCATCGGCAACCACTAAGGAGTTTTTTAGGATAAAAACAAACGGAATGGAGCTAAGCACGGGCATAAACTAAGCACAGGCATAAACTTTTTGACAGGGAAGTCAGACTGAGACTAGGGTCTCTTTTACAGATGATAAATACAGTGAATTTGGAAAGTATTCAGAACCCTTGACTTTTTTCACATTTTGTTACCTTACAGCCTTGTTCTAAAATTGATGAAATCGTTTTCCCCCCTCATCAATCTACACACACAACCCCATAATGACAAAGCAAAAACAGGTTTATAGAAATTTATGCAAATATTACATGTACATGTCTGGGGTCCTGAGTGCTCTGGAGCAGGTTTTCATCAATGAACTCTCTGTACTTTGCTCCATTCATCTTGCCCTCTATCCTGACTAGTCTCCCAGTCCCTGCCGCTGAAAAACATTCCCACAGCATGATGCTGCCACCACCATGCTTCACCGTAGGGATGGTGCCAGGTTTCCTACAGATGTGACGCTGGGCATTCAGGCCAAAGAGTTTCATCAGACCAGAGAATCTTAATTCTCATGTTCTGAGAGTCCTTTAGGTGCCTTTGGCAAACTCCAAGATGGCTGTCATGTGCCTTTTACTGAGAAGTGGCTTCCGTCTGGCCACTCTATCATAAAGGCCTGATTGGTGGAGTGCTGCAGAGATGGTTGTCCTTCTGGAAGGTTCTCCCATCTCCACAGAGGAACTCTGGACCTTTGTCAGAGTGACCATTGGGTTCTTGGTCACCTCCCTGACCAAGGTCCTTCTCCCCCGATTGCTTAGTTTGGCTGGGCGGCCAGCTCTAGGAAGAGTCTTGGTGGTTCCAAACTTCTTCCATTAAAGAAGGATGGAGGTCACTGTGTTCTTGGCGATCTTCAATGCTGCAGAAATGTTTTGGTACCCTTCCCCGACACAATCCTGTCTCAGAGCTCTATGGACATTTCCTTCGACCTCATGGCTTGTTTTTTTTCTCTGACATGCACTGTCAACTGTGGGACCTTATATAGACAGGTGTGTGCCTTTTCAAATCATGTCCAATCTATTGAATTTACCACAGGTGGACTCCAATCAAGTTCCAGAAACATCTCAAGGATGATCAATGGAAACAGGATGGACCTGAGCTCAATTTCGAGTCTTATAGCAAAGGGTCTGAAAACTTAAAAAAAATAAAAATTAACTTATTTACATATTTTTTTATAAGAAGAAGCAACTTTACCCAACTCTGTGGAGACCAAAGGGGCCTCCAGTGTTATCCAAGCCTGAGACCAGGGCCCGGATTCACAAAACCTACTTAAGAAGAAATGTATTCTTAACTGTCATTTTTTTCCCCCTTAACTATAGATTTATGAGGAAAGTTAAGCTGCTATTCCTCAATAAAGTTATTGGAAATGTTATTTGCGCTATTCACTTTTTTTTGTTTTTGTCATATCAATCCCGTTACCGGGATTGCAGCCATAAGAAGTTTAATTAAGCAAAAAGTTAAGAAGAAATTAGATTATTAAAAATGAAGTTATTGGATTTGTTCTTAGTTCCAATATAGCTAAACCCTCGTCTTAAACTCTGGGCAGTGAGAGAATACGCTCATGAAAGCATTTGAACACGTTTAATTCACTCAAACTTCATATGGAAGTTTCAGTATAGATTATTTTAAACCCAAGAACACGTTTTAGAACAGTTATCTCAGTATGAAATATGCTAACATGATTGCCATTGCTAGCTAGATAGCTAAATCGGTTGCCTAGTAACACACATCTTAAGAAGATTCGCAAGAAGATATTTAAGAAGTTCGTAAGAAAATCATTCAATCTTAAAATATTGTTGAGGAATTGCACTTTTTTACATTTATTTTTTTATAAGTTTCTTAAGTTTTTGCATAAGAAGTGTTTTGTGAATCTGGGCCCAGTCTAAATTGAATTAATGATGATAGATACATAGGAAGTTTTTGCATGAGTGCTTTGTCGATAAACACAAGAGAATGCTGCTCTCTCCTTACATACAAAGAGGCCCAACCCACTTTTTAATACAAAACACAATGGTGTGTTCTAGAACCATCACCAGTAGTATCTCCATAATCTAAAACAGACATAAAAGTGGCCTGGACAATTTCCTTCCTATTAACAAAAGATATGCTTTGTATCTGTAAAAACAAAACAAAAAACGTGAGTTTTGTTATTATGCATTTGGCAGTAACTTTAGATCCAATAGTGACCTCCTGATGTAAGGGGTGCGTAACCGGTGGCAGGGAAGTCAGACGCAGGAGAGCAGAACTTGGTAATAGCCGGAGCAGTTTCATAGCAAAACCAACGGCCTAAAAAATAACAAGATATGGGTACAAAAACCCGTCGCGCACCAATCAACACGTGCACAAGCACTTACAATAAACAATCCCTCACAAAGACATGGGGGGGGGGGACAGAGGGTTAAATACACAAGTGATTGAGGGAATTGAAACCAGGTGTGAGGAAAGACAAGTCAAAACAAATGGAAAATGAAAAGTGGATCGATGATGGCTAGAAGACCGGCGACGCCGAGCGCCGCCCGAACAAGGAGATGACCCGACTTCGGCGGAAGTCGTGACACCTGCAGTGGTTGAAAATCAGACTTCAAATGTGAAAAGGCTTGACCAACAGATGAAGCGACGGAATAGAACACTATCATCTGCCAGCAATGAGGGGCCACCTACGTACTTAACCAAAGACGGGTCCAAATTGTCCAAATGTAATGACGTCTTGGCGTCGATAGGAAATAACGCAGCAGGAACTTCCGTTTCTGTCAAAAAGAGAAGAGAAAAATAAATCACGTGAGGTTGACTGAATATTCATCTGGATGCTGTATGTGGGAAGAACAGTCAACTCACTGGCCAAAACCAGTATAACCACCATGTCTTACAAATAGGAAACCAGCTGAGGATAAAATGCTGATTTTAAAATGTATCATAAATGTTACGTTTTTTTCAGTAAATAGGCAGGAGTCTAAAACGACTTGCTTAGACAGTGAAGTAGAGGAATTACCCTGCTTCAGTGAATCAACAGTTTTCCATAATTTAGAGGGATCAGTAACAGTATGTCATAGCATTAAGGAAGTAGTTTGATTTGGCCTGTTTAACCAAGGCAGTGCACCTATTTCTCAATTGCCTAAATAGCTGCCAATCAGCTAACGAGACAGTTTGTTTAGCCTTGGCCCAGGCATGAATTCTTATCAAGAGGAGGTCTGAGAGTACAGGAGAGTACCATCGATTCGTTCGGTTTTTTGACTCTGAGTTGCTTGAAAGGGGCATGTTTATCAGTCAGAGAGGTAAAAAATGGATGAGAAAAATGTAAGTGCCAAAACAGGGTCTGGTATGCTGCTAAGTAGAAAAAGTATCTTCACAATTATACAAGGGTCAGAGTTTTTAAATTAAGTATCTATAATTCAAGCTATAGGGCATTGGGTGCTGATATCATTTGCAAAAACACCACTAGCCAAATACTAATGGGGACTGTTAGTCAGGATAAGGTCAATCAATGAGGAGTTTGCTTTTTTTTTTTTTACAGTAATCTGAGTGGGTTTCATTATCAACTGAGTCAAATTGAACACAAGACAGATATTCTTTAATCTGATCTGAGGCATATGTAAACCAGTCTAGATTTAGATTTAGGGGGGTGGGGGGTGGAAGACCACAGCAATAAATATATGCATATTTTGGTTTATGGACACTTTTTTATAACCAACAGCTCACACATTTTGGGAACAGTGATGCTAAGACAGAATGATACCATAAGAGAAGATCTTACATAAATAGCCCCTCCCCTTTTTTTTAACATCTGAAAATGTTTTAGTCCGCAATGGCAACGTCCTTATCCATAATCAAATTATTCAGCCAGGTCTCTGAGGTAAACCAGAACGTCTGGACTAATGTCAAGCACCCAGACATCCAGAAAGTCCAGTTTAGACATCAGGCTTCGCATATTACTATGTAACAGTAGAATCCCTCTGCGAGATTTGAAAACAGCAGGAGTATCCATGGTGACACAAGACTCAATAGAACTGGATAAACTAGCCACGATAGGCTTCCTGATTGGATTCAAAGTCACAAAGCTAATAGTAGAATTCAGGTAAATGTGCATACGATTACTATTGACAACACCCCTATGCTTACGAGCACATGTAGCAAAACAATATCTTGATATACTGTCTGGCCACTGACAAGTTAAACTTTATATGAAAATCCATACTCTCGTTTAGAAGGCTAACATCACATTACATCTTTTCACAAATAGTTTCATATTTACTCATTCATTTTAACCAACATCTAGATGTAAATCTGATAATTGAAAAGTTACATGAACAGAGAGTAATGTGGGTCTCCTGTCCTTCCTCACGGTATGGGTTCCTCTCTGATTTCTCTCATGGTATTGGTTCCTCTCTGATTTCTCTCATGGTATTGGTTCCTCTCTGATTTCTCTCACGGTATGGGTTCCTCTCTGATTTCTCTCATGGTATGGGTTCCTCTCTGATTTCTCTCATGGTATGGGTTCCTCTCTGATTTCTCTCATGGTATGGGTTCCTCTCTGATCTCTCTCATGGTATGGGTTCCTCTCTGATCTCTCTCATGGTATGGGATTCCTCTCTGATTTCTCTCACGGTATGGGTTCCTCTCTGATTTCTTTAATTGTATGGGTTCCTCTCTGATTTCTCTCACGGTATGGGTTCCTCTCTGATTTCTCTCACGGTATGGGTTCCTCTCTGATCTCTCTCACGGTATGGGTTCCTCTCTGATTTCTCTCACGGTATGGGTTCCTCTCTGATCTCTCTCATGGTATGGGTTCCTCTCTGATTTCTCTCACGGTATGGGTTCCTCTCTGATTTCTCTCACGGTATGGGTTCCTCTCTGATCTCTCTCATGGTATGGGTTCCTCTCTGATTTCTCTCATGGTATGGGTTCCTCTCTGATTTCTCTCACGGTATGGGTTCCTCTCTGATCTCTCTCATGGTATGGGTTCCTCTCTGATTTCTCTCACGGTATGGGTTCCTCTCTGATTTCTCTAATTGTATGGGTTCCTCTCTGATTTCTCTCACGGTATGGGTTCCTCTCTGATTTCTCTCACGGTATGGGTTCCTCTCTGATCTCTCTCATGGTATGGGTTCCTCTCTGATTTCTCTCACGGTATGGATTCCTCTCTGATTTCTCTCACGGTATGGGTTCCTCTCTGATCTCTCTCATGGTATGGGTTCCTCTCTGATTTCTCTCATGGTATGGGTTCCTCTCTGATTTCTCTCACGGTATGGGTTCCTCTCTGATCTCTCTCATGGTATGGGTTCCTCTCTGATTTCTCTCATGGTATGGGTTCCTCTCTGATTTCTCTCACGGTATGGGTTCCTCTCTGATTTCTCTCACGGTATGGGTTCCTCTCTGATCTCTCTCATGGTATGGGTTCCTCTCTGATTTCTCTCATGGTATGGGTTCCTCTCTGATTTCTCTCACGGTATGGGTTCCTCTCTGATCTCTCTCATGGTATGGGTTCCTCTCTGATTTCTCTCACGGTATGGGTTCCTCTCTGATTTCTCTAATTGTATGGGTTCCTCTCTGATTTCTCTCACGGTATGGGTTCCTCTCTGATTTCTCTCACGGTATGGGTTCCTCTCTGATCTCTCTCATGGTATGGGTTCCTCTCTGATTTCTCTCACGGTATGGATTCCTCTCTGATTTCTCTCACGGTATGGGTTCCTCTCTGATCTCTCTCATGGTATGGGTTCCTCTCTGATCTCTCTCATGGTATGGGTTCCTCTCTGATCTCTCTCATGGTATGGGTTCCTCTCTGATCTCTCTCATGGTATGGGTTCCTCTCTGATCTCTCTCACGGTATGGGTTCCTCTCTGATCTCTCTCATGGTATGGGTTCCTCTCTGATCTCTCTCATGGTATGGGTTCCTCTCTGATCTCTCTCATGGTATGGGTTCCTCTCTGATCTCTCTCATGGTATGGGTTCCTCTCTGATCTCTCTCATGGTATGGGTTCCTCTCTGATCTCTCTCATGGTATGGGTTCCTCTCTGATTTCTCTCACGGTATGGATTCCTCTCTGATTTCTCTCACGGTATGGGTTCCTCTCTGATCTCTCTCATGGTATGGGTTCCTCTCTGATCTCTCTCATGGTATGGGTTCCTCTCTGATCTCTCTCATGGTATGGGTTCCTCTCTGATCTCTCTCATGGTATGGGTTCCTCTCTGATCTCTCTCACGGTATGGGTTCCTCTCTGATCTCTCTCATGGTATGGGTTCCTCTCTGATCTCTCTCATGGTATGGGTTCCTCTCTGATCTCTCTCATGGTATGGGTTCCTCTCTGATCTCTCTCACGGTATGGGTTCCTCTCTGATCTCTCTCATGGTATGGGTTCCTCTCTGATCTCTCTCATGGTATGGGTTCCTCTCTGATCTCTCTCATGGTATGGGTTCCTCTCTGATCTCTCTCACGGTATGGGTTCCTCTCTGATCTCTCTCATGGTATGGGTTCCTCTCTGATCTCTCTCATGGTATGGGTTCCTCTCTGATCTCTCTCATGGTATGGGTTCCTCTCTGATCTCTCTCACGGTATGGGTTCCTCTCTGATCTCTCTCATGGTATGGGTTCCTCTCTGATCTCTCTCATGGTATGGGTTCCTCTCTGATCTCTCTCACGGTATGGGTTCCTCTCTGATTTCTCTCATGGTATGGGTTCCTCTCTGATTTCTCTCACGGTATGGGTTCCTCTCTGATCTCTCTCATGGTATGGGTTCCTCTCTGATCTCTCTCACGGTATGGGTTCCTCTCTGATTTCTCTCACGGTATGGGTTCCTCTCTGATCTCTCTCATGGTATGGGTTCCTCTCTGATCTCTCTCATGGTATGGGTTCCTCTCTGATCTCTCTCATGGTATGGGTTCCTCTCTGATCTCTCTCACGGTATGGGTTCCTCTCTGATCTCTCTCACGGTATGGGTTCCTCTCTGATCTCTCTCATGGTATGGGTTCCTCTCTGATCTCTCTCATGGTATGGGTTCCTCTCTGATCTCTCTCATGGTATGGGTTCCTCTCTGATCTCTCTCATGGTATGGGTTCCTCTCTGATCTCTCTCACGGTATGGGTTCCTCTCTGATCTCTCTCATGGTATGGGTTCCTCTCTGATCTCTCTCACGGTATGGGTTCCTCTCTGATCTCTCTCACGGTATGGGTTCCTCTCTGATCTCTCTCATGGTATGGGTTCCTCTCTGATCTCTCTCATGGTATGGGTTCCTCTCTGATCTCTCTCATGGTATGGGTTCCTCTCTGATCTCTCTCATGGTATGGGTTCCTCTCTGATCTCTCTCATGGTATGGGTTCCTCTCTGATCTCTCTCACGGTATGGGTTCCTCTCTGATCTCTCTCATGGTATGGGTTCCTCTCTGATCTCTCTCATGGTATGGGTTCCTCTCTGATCTCTCTCATGGTATGGGTTCCTCTCTGATCTCTCTCATGGTATGGGTTCCTCTCTGATCTCTCTCATGGTATGGGTTCCTCTCTGATCTCTCTCATGGTATGGGTTCCTCTCTGATCTCTCTCATGGTATGGGTTCCTCTCTGATCTCTCTCATGGTATGGGTTCCTCTCTGATCTCTCTCATGGTATGGGTTCCTCTCTGATCTCTCTCATGGTATGGGTTCCTCTCTGATTTCTCTCACGGTATGGGTTCCTCTCTGATTTCTCTCACGGTATGGGTTCCTCTCTGATCTCTCTCATGGTATGGGTTCCTCTCTGATTTCTCTCACGGTATGGATTCCTCTCTGATTTCTCTCACGGTATGGGTTCCTCTCTGATCTCTCTCATGGTATGGGTTCCTCTCTGATTTCTCTCATGGTATGGGTAGGAACAGTATCACAACTGGAACTGGAGCACATTGTTTCCAAGCTCATCAGCTACATGTAGATGTAAAGATACATTCAGCTCGATGATGGTTGTTAGTACAGAAAACATCTGATATATTTTTTTGTGAGTTTTATCAAGTGAAAGGTGATAACACATACAGTGGGGACTAAGCAGCTCTGGACACTAATGCTACTTTTCTAACCTTTCTGTCTGTCCATTTGGCAGGACCAGAACATCACAGCCGAAGAGGGCGGGATCGAGCAAGGCGACTTCGAGGCGGCATCGTCAGGGGTGACGGGTGACGACCCTGGCGCTGCGGTGGAGGCGGAATGCTGCGGGGGCGGAGCCAACAGCTCTTCCACAGGTGTCCTATCCCTCTCCTCTTCCAGCCAGGACCAGCTATTGGACGATCACCACTTGGAGGAGTGTCCTTTATGCCTCCTGAGCCAACCACGATGCCGGTTCCCTCGCCTTTCTTCCTGTTCCCACCGGGCCTGCTATGACTGCCTGAGACAGTACCTGAAGATCGAAATCTCAGAGAGCAGGGTGGGCATCGCCTGTCCGCAGTGCCCCGAGGCGTTTGCGCCTCAAGATGTGCGCGCCATCCTGGATGACCTGACGCTGCTGGAGAGATTCGAAGAGTACCAGCTGAGACGGTTTCTGGCAGCCGACCCGGACACACGCTGGTGTCCTGCACCCGACTGCAGGTATAGACATTTAGTCATTCAGTTCATTCTACTGATTCAGATTCGTTTATAGAGTCAGAAGAATCATATTCAGGGAGTCAATAGTACCAGCTCAGGAGGTGCCCTGCATCTGACTGCCTGGCTGACTGCCTGACTGCAGATAGAGCCATTGTAACAAGTACACCATCTGATAATTACGTTCATAGATTCAGGATAACATATTTGAGTCAGTCAGAACTATCCAGGGAGAGAGTGAACTGCAGTAGTCACATAACAGGAGTAAAGGTATTCTCAGCGAAGGGACTTTCGTATTTATGACGAGCAAGATGCAAGACTTCTCACACAGTCCCACACAGTGTCTGCTCATGTGCTTGAGTTCCCTTCACGCAGTTACAACGTGGTAGAACACGGGACCAAAAACAGCAGAGAAGTTGAGCCTTGCGCTTCGATGCTCTTAGTTTTTTTGCGGAAATTGGAAACTAAATTTAGTTTAGGTTCACCAAAAGGCTAGTGCCGGCTCTGACTGGATGTGTGGGTGTGGATGTGGGTACGCACTGTGGCCCCTCATGATGAATTCCGATTTTATTTGTGGCCCCCCCCACCCCCATCAGTTGGCCGTTCTACATCAGACGATGTTGATTTTACAGTCAAGACACAATGGGCCTCCAGTATTTATTAATGAGGTATTACTGGGGCCAGGAAGTGAGGAGAAAGTCTTTCAAGTATCCAACAGTTGCATAAGCCTTGAATTCGTAGCTGTGACTCATATTCCTAATATACACACATTCCAGAAGGTCTTAGACTTCTTAGAAGCTTAGTACTAGAGCCTATTCAGTTTTTCTATGTGTTTGTTATTTTGTGTGTGAGACTGAGTGTGTGTGTGTGAGACTGTGTGTGTGAGTGTGTGTGTGTGTGTGAGTGTGTGTGTGTGTGAGACTGAGTGTGTGTGTGTGAGACTGTGTGTGAGTGTGTGTGTGTGTGTGTGTGTGTGTGTGTGTGTGTGTGTGTGTGTGTGTGTGTGTGTGTGTGTGTGTGTGTGTGTGTGTGTGTGTGTGTGTGTGTGTGTGTGTGTGTGTGTGTGTGTGTGTGTGTGTGAGACTGAGTGTGTGTGTGTGAGACTGAGTGTGTGTGTGTGAGACTGTGTGAGACTGTGTGTGTGTGTGTGTGTGTGTGTGTGTGTGTGTGTGTGTGTGTGTGTGTGTGTGTGTGTGTGTGTGTGTGCGTGCGTGCGTGAGACTGAGTGTGCGTGTGTGTGAGACTAAGTGTGTGTGTGAGACTAAGTGTGTGTGTGTGTGTGTGAGAAACTGTGTGTGTGTGTGTGAGACTGTGTGTGTGAGACTGTGTGTGTGAGACTAAGTGTGTGTGTGTGACTCTGTTTTCACTGTGTGTGACAAAATGGGTTTTAGTGACATTTGAGTTAAATTTCTACAGAATTCTGTGTGTGTCTGTCTGACCGGTCCATGCTTCTGTCTTATTTATTTGAGACTATGCATGACTATAGTGTAGCGACCCTCAGGGTACAATATGATGACCGTTTCTCGTAAAAATGGACAAAAGTTTTCTTGTCTATTTGGTATACATTCTATTCTCTCTGTGTCTCCTCAGCAAGGCAGTGGTAACATACTGTCTTAAATGATCTGTTCTTCTCTCTCTTGTCTCACCAAGCTTTGCCGTGATAGCGTACGGCTGTGCTGAGTGTCCTAAGCTAAGCTGCGGGCGTGAGGGCTGCGACACAGAGTTCTGCTACCACTGTCGGCAGCTGTGGCACCCCGACCAGACGTGTGACCAGGCTCGACGCCAGCGAGCACGCCACACTTCCGGGGGAAATGATGCCTCCACACTATACGTCTTCAACGAGGAGCCTGGAGGAGGTTGGCGAGACACAGGGACACAGATAGCCATACTGTATATTTTACATGTACTAAGTCCTATACATACACTATGTGGCCATAAGTATGTGGACGCCTGCTCGTCAAACATCTCATTCCATGGGCATTAATATGGAGTTGGTCCCCCCTTTGATGCTATAACAGCCTCCACTCTTCTGGGAAGGCTTTCCACTAGATGTTGGGACATTGCTGCGGGTATTTGCTTCCGTTCAGTCATAAGAGCATTAGTGAGATCAGGCACTGATTTTGGGCGATTAAGCCTGGCTCGTAGTCCGCGTTCCAATTCTTCCCAAAGGTGTTCGATGGGGTTGAGGTCAGGGCTCTGTGCAGGCCAGTAAAGTTCTTCAACACTGATCTAGACAAACCATTTCTGTATGGACCTCGCTTTGTGCACGGGGGGCATTGTCATGCTGAAACAGGAAGGGGCCTTCCCTGAACTGTTGTCATAAAGTTGGAAGCACAAAGAGAGGGTCCAGTATTAATGCTAAATTGTGATTACTTTGCTACTATGGCCTATTTATTGCCTTACCTCCTCACGCCATTTGCACACACTGTATATAGACTTTCTTTTCTATTGAGTTATTGACTGTATGTTTTGTTTATTCCATGTGTAACTCTGTGTTGTTGTTTGTGTCGCACTGCTTTGCTTTATCTTGGCCAGGTCGCAGTTGTAAATGAGAACTTGTTCTCAACTAGCCTACCTGGTTAAATAAAGGTGAATAATTTATTTTTATTTTTTAAACAGAATCGTCTACAATGTAATTGTATGCTGTAGCGTTAAGATTTCCCTTCAGTGGAACTAAGGGGCCTAGTCTCCTCCACCAAACTTTACCAAAATATATATATTTAACCTTTATTTAACCAGGTAGGCCAGTTGAGAACAAGTTGTCATTTACAACTGCGACCTGGCCAAGATAGAGCAGTGCGACAAAAACAACAACACAGAGTTACACATAATCAAAAGTACAGTCAATAACACAATAGAAAAATCTATGTACATTGTGTGCAAATGTAGTAGAGTAGGGAGGTAGGCAATAAATAGGCCATAGAGGCGAAAATAATTACAATTTAGCATTAATACTGGAGTGATAGATGTGCAGATGATGATGTGCAAGTAGAGATACTGGGGCGCAAAAGAGCAAGAGGGTAAGTAATAATATGGGGATGAGGTAGTTGGTGTGCTATTTACAGATTGGCTGTGTACAGGTACAGTGATCGGTAAGCTGCTCTGCCAGCTGATGCTTAAAATTAGAGAGGGAGACATAAGACTCCAGCTTCAGTGATTTTTACAATTCGTTCCAGTCATTGGCAGTAGAGAACTGGAAGGAAAAGCGGCCAAAGGAAGTGTTTGCTTTGGGGATGACCAGTGCAATATACCTGCTGGAGCGCGTGCTACAGGTGGGTGTTGCTATGGTGACCAGTGAGCTGAGATAAGGCGGGGCTTTACTTATAGATGACCTGGAGCCAGTTGGTTTGGCGACTGATATGTAGCGAGGGCCAGCCAACGAGAGCATACAGGTCGCAGTGGTATGTAGTATATGAGGCTTTGGTGATAAAATGGATGGCACTGTGATAGACTACATCCAGTTTGCTGAGTAGAGTGTTGGGGGCTATTTTATAGATTACATCGCCGAAGTCGAGGATCGGTAGGATAGTCAGTGTTACGAGGGTATGTTTGGCTGCATGAGTGAAGGAGGCTTTGTTGCGAAATAAGAAGCCGATTCTAGATTTAATTTTGGATTGGAGATGCTTAATGTGAGTCTGGAAGGAGAGTTTACAGTCTAACCAGACACCTAGGTATTTGTAGTTGTCCACATATTCTAGGTCAGAACCGTCCAGACTAGTGATGCTAGTCCGGCGGGAGGGTACGGGCAGCAATCGGTTGAAGAGCATGCATTTATTTTACTAGCATTTAAGAGCAGTTGGAGGCCACGGAAGGAGTGTTGTATGGCGTTGAAGCTTGTTTGGAGGTTTGTTAGCACAGTGTCCAAAGAAGGGCCAGATGTATACAGAATGGTGTCGTCTGCGTAGAGGTGGATCAGAGAATCACCAGCAGCAAGAGTGACATCATTGATATATACAGAGAAAAGAGTCGGCCCGAGAATTGAACCCTGTGGCACCCCCATATAGACTGCCAGAGGTCCGGACAACAGGCCCTCCGATTTGACACACTGAACTCTATCTGAGAAGTAGTTGGTGAACCAGGCAAGGCAGTCATTTGAGAAGCCAAGGCTATTGAGTCTGCCGATAAGAATGTGGTGATTGACAGAGTCGAAAGCCTTGGCCAGGTCGATGAATACAGCTGCACAGTACTGTCTTTTATCGATGGCGGTTATGATATTGTTTAGGACCTTGATCGTGGCTGAGGTGCACCCGTGACCAGCTCGGAAACCAGATTGCATAGTGGAGAAGGTACGGTGGGATTCGAAATGGTCGGTGATCTGTTTATTAACTTCACTTTCGAAGACTTTAGAAAGGCAGGGCAGGATGGATATAGGTCTATAATAGTTTGGGTCTAGAGTGTCTTTGAAGAGGGGGATGACCGTGGCAGCTTTCCAATCTTTGGGGATCTCAGACAATACGAAAGAGAGGTTGAACAGGCTAGGAATAGGGGTTGCAACAATTTCGGCTGATAATTTTAGAAAGAGAGGGTCCAGATTGTCTAGCCCAGCATTGGGGCATGTAGCGTTCTCCTGGCATCCGCCAAAGCCAGATTCGTCCGTCGGACTGCTAAATGGGGAAGAGTGATTCAAAACTCCAGAGAATGCGTTTCCACTGCTCCAGAGTCCAATGGCAGCGACCATTACACCACTCCTGCCGACGCTTGGCATTGCGCATGGTGATCTTAGGCTTGTGTGCGGCTGCTCGGCCAAGGAAACCCATTTCGTGAAGCTCCTGACGAACAGTTCTTGTGCTGACGTTGCTTCCAGAGGCAGTTTGGAATGCGATAGTGAGTGTTGCAACTCTGGACAGACAATTTTTGCGCACTACTTCGCTTCAGCTCTCGGCGATCCCGTTCTGTGAGCATGTGTGGCTTACACTTTGCGACTTAGCCGTTGTTGCTCCTAGACTTTTCACTTCACAATAACAGCACTTACAGCAGCTCTAGCAGGGCAGAAATTCGCAGAATTGACTTGTTGGAAAGGTGGCATCCTATAGCAGTGCCACATTGAAAGTCACTGAGCTCTTCAGTTAGGCCATTCTACTGCCAATGTTTGTCTATGGAGATTGCATGGCTGTGTTTTATACACCTTTCAGCAATGGGTTTGGCTGAAATATCCGAATCCAATAATTTGAAGGGCGTCCACATACTTTTGTATATATAGTGTAATACATACAGTTCACACACTAGTCATGATACAGTACATTGTACGGAGAAGGTAGTCTGACAGGGATACACCCATAATGTTCAGACTGTTCAGACGCTTCCTACTGTTCCTACTGTTGATACTGTTCCTACTGTTCAGACTGTTCCTACTGTTCAGACTGTTTAGACTGTTCCTACTGTTCAGACTGTTCCTACTGTTCAGACTGTTTAGACTGTTCCTACTGTTGAGACTGTTCCTACTGTTCAGACTGTTCCTACTGTTCAGACTATTCTTACTGTTCAGACTGTTCCTACTGTTCAGACTGTTCCTACTGTTCAGACTGTTTAGACTGTTCCTACTGTTTAGACTGTTCCTACTGTTGAGACTGTTCCTACTGTTTAGACTGTTCCTACTGTTCAGACTCTTCTTACTGTTCCTATTTTTAATACACTTCAGACTGTTCTTACTGTTTAGACTGTTCCTACTGTTCAGACTGTTCCTACTGTTCAGACTGTTCCTACTGTTCAGACTGTTCCTACTGTTCAGACTGTTCAGACGTCCCTCTTTTTCCTACTGTTCAGACTGTTCAGACTGTTCAGACGTCCCTCTTTTTCCTACTGTTCAGACTGTTCAGACTGTTCAGACGTCCCTATTTTTCCTACTGTTCAGACTGTTCCTACTGTTGAGACTTTTCAGACTGTTCAGCCTGTTCCTACCATTCAGACTGTTCAGACTGTTCCTACTGTTCAGACTGTTCCTACTGTTCAGACTGTTCCTGCTGTTCAGCCTGTTCCTACTGTTCAGACTGTTCCTGCTGTTCAGCCTGTTTCTGCTGTTCAGCCTGTTCCTGCTGTTGAGACTTTTCAGACTGTTCAGCCTGTTCCTACCATTCAGACTGTTCAGACTGTTCCTACTGTTCAGACTGTTCCTACTGTTCAGACTGTTCAGACGTCCCTATTTTTCCTACTGTTCAGACTGTTCCTACTGTTGAGACTTTTCAGACTGTTCAGCCTGTTCCTACCATTCAGACTGTTCAGACTGTTCCTACTGTTCAGACTGTTCCTACTGTTCAGACTGTTCCTACTGTTCAGACTGTTCCTACTGTTCAGCCTGTTCCTACTGTTCAGACTGTTTCTGCTGTTCAGCCTGTTTCTGCTGTTCAGCCTGTTCCTGCTGTTCAGACTGTTCCTGCTGTTCAGCATGTTCCTGCTGTTCAGACTGTTCCTGCTGTTCAGACTGCTCAGATTGTTCCTATAGGTTATACTGTTCCTATAGGTTATACTGTTCCTATAGGTTATACTGTTCAGATTGTTCCTATAGGTTATACTGTTCCTAAAGGTTATACTGTTCCTATAGGTTATACTGTTCCTATAGGTTATACTGTTCAGATTGTTCCTATAGGTTATACTGTTCCTATAGGTTATACTGTTCCTATAGGTTATACTGTTCCTATAGGTTATACTGTTCCTATAGGTTATACTGCTCCTATAGGTTATACTGTTCCTATAGGTTATACTGTTCCTAAAGGTTATACTGTTCCTAAAGGTTATACTGTTCCTATAGGTTATACTGTTCCTAAAGGTTATACTGTTCCTATAGGTTATACTGTTCCTATAGGTTATACTGTTCCTATAGGTTATACTGTTCAGATTGTTCCTATAGGTTATACTGTTCCTAAAGGTTATACTGTTCAGATTGTTCCTATAGGTTATACTGTTCCTAAAGGTTATACTGTTCCTATAGGTTATACTGTTCAGATTGTTCCTATAGGTTATACTGTTCCTAAAGGTTATACTGTTCAGATTGTTCCTATATGTTATACTGTTCCTATATGTTATACTGTTCCTATATGTTATACTGTTCCTATAGGTTATACTGTTCCTATAGGTTATACTGTTCCTATAGGTTATACTGTTCAGATTGTTCCTATATGTTATACTGTTCCTATAGGTTATACTGTTCCTATAGGTTATACTGTTCCTATAGGTTATACTGTTCAGATTGTTCCTATAGGTTATACTGTTCCTAAAGGTTATACTGTTCAGATTGTTCCTATAGGTTATACTGTTCCTATAGGTTATACTGTTCCTAAAGGTTATACTGTTCAGATTGTTCCTATATGTTATACTGTTCCTATAGGTTATACTGTTCCTATAGGTTATACTGTTCCTATAGGTTATACTGTTCCTATAGGTTATACTGTTCCTATAGGTTATACTGTTCCTAAAGGTTATACTGTTCCTATAGGTTATACTGTTCCTAAAGGTTATACTGTTCCTAAAGGTTATACTGTTCCTATAGGTTATACTGTTCCTATAGGTTATACTGTTCAGATTGTTCCTATAGGTTATACTGTTCCTAAAGGTTATACTGTTCAGATTGTTCCTATAGGTTATACTGTTCCTATAGGTTATACTGTTCCTATAGGTTATACTGTTCCTAAAGGTTATACTGTTCCTATAGGTTATACTGTTCCTATAGGTTATACTGTTCCTATAGGTTATACTGTTCAGATTGTTCCTATAGGTTATACTGTTCCTATAGGATATACTGTTCCTAAAGGTTATACTGTTCCTATAGGTTATACTGTTCAGATTGTTTCTATAGGTTATACTGTTCCTATAGGTTATACTGTTCCTAAAGGTTATACTGTTCAGATTGTTCCTATAGGTTATACTGTTCCTAAAGGTTATACTGTTCCTATATGTTATACTGTTCCTATATGTTATACTGTTCCTATATGTTATACTGTTCCTATAGGTTATACTGTTCCTATAGGTTATACTGTTCCTATAGGTTATACTGTTCCTAAAGGTTATACTGTTCCTAAAGGTTATACTGTTCCTATAGGTTATACTGTTCCTATAGGTTATACTGTTCAGATTGTTCCTATAGGTTATACTGTTCCTATAGGTTATACTGTTCCTAAAGGTTATACTGTTCCTATAGGTTATACTGTTCCTATAGGTTATACTGTTCCTAAAGGTTATACTGTTCCTATATGTTATACTGTTCCTAAAGGTTATACTGTTCCTATAGGTTATACTGTTCAGATTGTTCCTATAGGTTATACTGTTCCTATAGGTTATACTGTTCCTAAAGGTTATACTGTTCCTATAGGTTATACTGTTCCTATAGGTTATACTGTTCCTAAAGGTTATACTGTTCCTATATGTTATACTGTTCCTATATGTTATACTGTTCCTATATGTTATACTGTTCCTATAGGTTATACTGTTCCTAAAGGTTATACTGTTCCTATAGGTTATACTGTTCCTATAGGTTATACTGTTCCTATAGGTTATACTGTTCCTAAAGGTTATACTGTTCCTAAAGGTTATACTGTTCCTATAGGTTATACTGTTCCTATAGGTTATACTGTTCCTATAGGTTATACTGCTCAGATTGTTCCTATAGGTTATACTGTTCCTATAGGTTATACTGTTCCTAAAGGTTATACTGTTCCTATATGTTATACTGTTCCTAAAGGTTATACTGTTCAGATTGTTCCTATAGGTTATACTGTTCCTATAGGTTATACTGTTCCTAAAGGTTATACTGTTCCTATATGTTATACTGTTCCTATAGGTTATACTGTTCCTAAATGGTTATACTGTTCCTATAGGTTATACTGTTCCTATAGGTTATACTGTTCCTATAGGTGATACTGTTCCTATAGGTGATACTGTTCCTATAGGTTATACTGTTCCTATAGGTTATACTGTTCCTAAAGGTTATACTGTTCCTATAGGTTATACTGTTCCTAAATGGTTATACTGTTCCTATAGGTTATACTGTTCCTATAGGTTATACTGTTCCTATAGGTTTGTCACGTTCCTGACCGGTTTTCTGTTATTTTGTATGTGTTTGACGGTCAGGGCGTGAGTTTGGGTGGGTAGTCTATGTTATGTGTTTCTATGTTTGTTAAAGGGTGACCTGATATGGTTCTCAATTAGAGGCAGGTGGTTTTCATTTCCTCTGATTGAGAGCCATATTAAGGTAGGTGTTTTCACATTGATTGTTGTGGGTGGTTGTCTCCTGTGTCTGTGTTTGTCGCGCCATACGGGACTGTTTCGGTTTGTTTGTCAGTTCGTTCTTTTGTGTAGTCATTTTTCCTGTTCGTGAGTTCTTCGTTTTATGTAAGTTCGCATGTCCAGATCTGTCTACTCCGTTTTGTTATTTTGTTAGTTATTCAAGTTAGTTCGTTTTTTGTCTTGTTAAATAAATTCCTTATGTCCTATTCCAACGCTGCATTTTGGTCGAATCCTTGCTCCTCCTCTTCGGATGAAGAGGAGGAGGAAATCCGTTACAGAACCACCCACCAAACCCGGACCAAGCAGCGGGACCACGAACAGTGGTCCACGAAACAAGGATTGCAGGATTTCTGGAGTTGGGAGGAAATCATAGAAGGAAAAGGACCATGGGCTAAGGTGGGAGTGAATCGCCGCTCTGGGGAGGAGAAGGAGGCAGCCACAGCCCAGGAGCGGAGATATGAAGGTACGCGGCTAGCACGGAAGCCCGGGAAGAAACCCCAAAAATTTCTTGGGGGGGGCTAAGAGGTAGTGGGCCGAGGGCAGGTAGGAGACCTGCGCCCACTTCCCAGGCTAACCGTGGAGAGCGGGAGTACGGGCAGACACCGTGTTACGCAGTAGAGCGCACGGTGTCTCCTGTACGTGTTCATAGCCCGGTGCGGGTTATTCCACCTCCCCGCACTGGTAGGGCTAGATTGGGCATTGAGCCAAGTGCCATGAAGCCGGCTCTTCATATATGGCCTCCAGTACGTCTCCTTGGGCCGGCTTACATGGCACCAGCCTTACGCATGGTGTCCCCGGTTCGCCTTCATAGCCCGGTGCGGGTTATTCCACCTCCCCGCACTGGGCGGGCGACGGGGAGCATTCAACCAGGTAAGGTTGGGCAGGCTCGGTGCTCAAGGGAGCCAGTACGCCTGCACGGTCCGGTATTTCCGGCGCTACGCACCAGGCCTACAGTGCGCCTCATCCGGCCAGAGCCATCCGTCTGCCCAGTGCCATCTGAGCCATCCGTCTCCCCAGTGCCATCTGAGCCATCCGTCTCCCCAGCGCCATCTGAGCCATCCGTCTCCCCAGCGCCATCTGAGCCATCCGTCTCCCCAGCGCCATCTGAGCCATCCGTCTGCCCAGTGCCGTCTGAGCCATCCGTCTGTCCCGAGCCATTAGAGCCGCCCGTCTGTCCCGAGCCGTCAGAGCCGTTAGTCAGTCAGGAGCCGCTAGAGCCATTCGTCAGTCAGGATCTGCCAGAGCCGCCAACCAGACAGGATCTGCCAGAGCCGCCAACCAGACAGGATCTGCCAGAGCCGCCAACCAGACAGGATCTGCCAGAGCCGCCAACCAGACAGGATCTGCCAGAGCCGCCAACCAGACAGGATCTGCCAGAGCCGCCAACCAGACAGGATCTGCCAGAGCCGTCAGCGAGCCATGAGCGTCCAGAGCCGTCAGCCAGCCATGAGCATCCAGAGCCGTCAGCCAGCCATGAGCGTCCAGAGCCGTCAGCCAGCCATGAGCGTCCAGAGCCGTCAGCCAGCCATGAGCGTCCAGAGCCGTCAGCCAGCCATGAGCGTCCAGAGCCGTCAGCTAGCCATGAGCGTCCAGAGCCGTCAGCTAGCCATGAGCGTCCAGAGCCGTCAGCCAGTCATGAGCTGCCCCTCAGCCCAGAGCTGCCATTTATCCAGAACTGCCCCTCAGTCCAGAGCTGTCTCTCTGTCCGGAGCTGCCCTTCAGTCCGGAGTTGCCCCTCTATCCTGAGCTACCTCTCTATCCTGACCTACCTCTCTGTCCTGAGCTATCTCTCTGTCCTGAGCTACCTTATCCCGGTGCTGCCCCTTGTCCCGGTGCTGCCCCTTATCTTAAGGTTACCATTTAAATTAAGTGGGTGTAATATGAGGGAGGTCATTCTAAGGGGGAGACGTAAGCTGGGATTGACTATGGTGGGGTGGGGACCTCGCCCAGAGCCTGAGCCACCACCGTGGTCAGACGCCCACCCAGACCCTCCCCTAGACTTTTGGTGGTGCGTTCGGAGTACGCACCTTGAGGGGGGGGGTTATGTCACGTTCCTGACCTGTTTTCTGTTATTTTGTATGTGTTTGACGGTCAGGGCGTGAGTTTGGGTGGGTAGTCTATGTTATGTGTTTCTATGTTTGTTAAAGGGTGACCTGATATGGTTCTCAATTAGAGGCAGGTGGTTTTCATTTCCTCTGATTGAGAGCCATATTAAGGTAGGTGTTTTCACATTGATTGTTGTGGGTGGTTGTCTCCTGTGTCTGTGTTTGTCGCGCCATACGGGACTGTTTCGGTTTGTTTGTCAGTTCGTTCTTTTGTGTAGTCATTTTTCCTGTTCGTGAGTTCTTCGTTTTATGTAAGTTCGCATGTCCAGGTCTGTCTACTCCGTTTTGTTATTTTGTTAGTTATTCAAGTTAGTTCGTTTTTTGTCTTGTTAAATAAATTCCTTATGTCCTATTCCAACGCTGCATTTTGGTCGAATCCTTGCTCCTCCTCTTCGGATGAAGAGGAGGAGGAAATCCGTTACAGAACCACCCACCAAACCCGGACCAAGCAGCGGGACCACGAACAGTGGTCCACGAAACAAGGATTGCAGGATTTCTGGAGTTGGGAGGAAATCATAGAAGGAAAAGGACCATGGGCTAAGGTGGGAGTGAATCGCCGCTCTGGGGAGGAGAAGGAGGCAGCCACAGCCCAGGAGCGGAGATATGAAGGTACGCGGCTAGCACGGAAGCCCGGGAAGAAACCCCAAAAATTTCTTGGGGGGGGCTAAGAGGTAGTGGGCCGAGGGCAGGTAGGAGACCTGCGCCCACTTCCCAGGCTAACCGTGGAGAGCGGGAGTACGGGCAGACACCGTGTTACGCAGTAGAGCGCACGGTGTCTCCTGTACGTGTTCATAGCCCGGTGCGGGTTATTCCACCTCCCCGCACTGGTAGGGCTAGATTGGGCATTGAGCCAAGTGCCATGAAGCCGGCTCTTCATATATGGCCTCCAGTACGTCTCCTTGGGCCGGCTTACATGGCACCAGCCTTACGCATGGTGTCCCCGGTTCGCCTTCATAGCCCGGTGCGGGTTATTCCACCTCCCCGCACTGGGCGGGCGACGGGGAGCATTCAACCAGGTAAGGTTGGGCAGGCTCGGTGCTCAAGGGAGCCAGTACGCCTGCACGGTCCGGTATTTCCGGCGCTACGCACCAGGCCTACAGTGCGCCTCATCCGGCCAGAGCCATCCGTCTGCCCAGTGCCATCTGAGCCATCCGTCTCCCCAGTGCCATCTGAGCCATCCGTCTCCCCAGCGCCATCTGAGCCATCCGTCTCCCCAGCGCCATCTGAGCCATCCGTCTCCCCAGCGCCATCTGAGCCATCCGTCTCCCCAGCGCCATCTGAGCCATCCGTCTGCCCAAATCCGTTACAAGGTTATACTGTTCCTATAGGTTATACTGTTCAGACTGCTCAAACTGTTCCGACTGTTCAGACTCTTCTTACTGTTCAGACTGCTCAGATTGTTCCTATAGGTTATACTGTTCAGAGTGTTGCTGCTGTTCCCGCTGTTCAGACTGTTCCCACTGTTCAGACTGTTCCCACTGTTCAGACTGTTTCTACTGTTCAGACTGTTTCTACTGTTCAGACTGTTCCTGCTGTTCAGACTGTTTCTTCTGTTCAGACTGTTCCTACTGTTCAGACTGTTTCTTCTGTTCAGACTGTTTCTTCTGTTCAGACTGTTTCTTCTGTTCAGACTGTTTCTTCTGTTCAGACTGTTTCTACTGTTCAGACTGTTCCTACTGTTCAGACTGTTCCTACTGTTCAGACTGTTCCTACTGTTCAGACTGTTTCTACTGTTCAGTCTGTTCAGACATCCTGTATGTAGCTAGTCGTAGTACCTTACAAACCCATAGTAGTCAGACATCCTGTATGTAGCTAGTCGTAGTACCGTACAAACCCATAGTAGTCAGACATCCTGTATGTAGCTAGTCGTAGTACCGTACAAACCCATAGTAGTCAGACATCCTGTATGTAGCTAGTCGTAGTACCGTACAAACCCATAGCAGTCAGACATCCTGTATGTAGCTAGTCGTAGTACCGTACAAACCCATAGCAGTCAGACATCCTGTATGTAGCTAGTCGTAGTACCGTACAAACCCATAGTAGTCAGACATCCTGTATGTAGCTAGTCGTAGTACAGTACAAACACATAGTAGTCAGACATCCTGTATGTAGCTAGTCGTAGTACCGTACAAACACATAGTAGTCAGACATCCTGTATGTAGCTAGTCGTAGTACCGTACAAACACATAGTAGTCAGACATCCTGTATGTAGCTAGTCGTAGTACCGTACAAACACATAGTAGTCAGACATCCTGTATGTAGCTAGTCGTAGTACCGTACAAACCCATAGTAGTCAGACATCCTGTATGTAGCTAGTCGTAGTACCTTACAAACCCATAGTAGTCAGACATCCTGTATGTAGCTAGTCGTAGTACCTTACAAACCCATAGTAGTCAGACATCCTGTATGTAGCTAGTCGTAGTACCTTACAAACCCATAGTAGTCAGACATCCTGTATGTAGCTAGTCGTAGTACCTTACAAACCCATAGTAGTCAGACATCCTGTATGTAGCTAGTCGTAGTACCTTACAAACACATAGTAGTCAGACATCCTGTATGTAGCCAGTCGTAGTACCGTACAAACACATAGTAGTCAGACATCCTGTATGTAGCTAGTCGTAGTACCGTACAAACCCATAGTAGTCAGACATCCTGTATGTAGCTAGTCGTAGTACCTTACAAACCCATAGTAGTCAGACATCCTGTATGTAGCTAGTCGTAGTACCTTACAAACCCATAGTAGTCAGACATCCTGTATGTAGCTAGTCGTAGTACCTTACAAACCCATAGTAGTCAGACATCCTGTATGTAGCTAGTCGTAGTACCTTACAAACACATAGTAGTCAGACATCCTGTATGTAGCTAGTCGTAGTACCGTACAAACCCATAGTAGTCAGACATCCTGTATGTAGCTAGTCGTAGTACCTTACAAACCCATAGTAGTCAGACATCCTGTATGTAGCTAGTCGTAGTACCTTACAAACCCATAGTAGTCAGACATCCTGTATGTAGCTAGTCGTAGTACCTTACAAACCCATAGTAGTCAGACATCCTGTATGTAGCTAGTCGTAGTACCTTACAAACCCATAGTAGTCAGACATCCTGTATGTAGCTAGTCGTAGTACCTTACAAACACATAGTAGTCAGACATCCTGTATGTAGCCAGTCGTAGTACCGTACAAACACATAGTAGTCAGACATCCTGTATGTAGCTAGTCGTAGTACCTTACAAACACATAGTAGTCAGACATCCTGTATGTAGCCAGTCGTAGTACATACATAGTCTTCTTCTTCTTTACATACTGCCATAGTAGTTATGTCCTTCCACGTCTCTCTGTCTCACACCTGTGTGTCTCCTCCCAGAGTCAGAGGAGATCAAGGCGTGTCCTCGTTGTGGGGCCTACATCATGAAGACCAACGACGGCAGCTGTAACCGGATGAACTGTACCGTGTGCGCCTGCCAGTTCTGCTGGCTGTGTATGCAAGAGATCACCGACGTGCACTACCTCAGGTAGCTATAGCCACTGTTACTAACGGTTACCACTACCTCATGTAGCTAGTCACTGTTACTAACGGTTACCACTACCTCATGTAGCTAGTCACTGTTACTAACGGTTACCACTACCTCGTGTAGCTAGTCACTGTTACTAACGGTTACCACTACCTCAGGTAGCTATAGCCACTGTTACTAACGGTTACCACTACCTCGTGTAGCTATAGCCACTGTTACTAACGGTTACCACTACCTCAGGTAGCTATAGCCACTGTTACTAACGGTTACCACTACCTCAGGTAGCTATAGCCACTGTTACTAACGGTTACCACTACCTCAGGTAGCTAGTCACTGTTACTAACGGTTACCACTACCTCATGTAGCTAGTCACTGTTACTAACTAGTCCCTGTTACTAACGGTTACCACTACCTCAGGTAGCTATAGCCACTGTTACTAACGGTTACCACTAACTCGTGTAGCTAGTCACTGTTACTAACGGTTACCACTACCTCATGTAGCTAGTCACTGTTACTAACGGTTACCACTACCTCATGTAGCTAGTCACTGTTACTAACGGTTACCACTACCTCATGTAGCTAGTCACTGTTACTAACGGTTACCACTACCTCATGTAGCTAGTCACTGTTACTAACGGTTACCACTACCTCGTGTAGCTAGTCACTGTTACTAACGGTTACCACTACCTCGTGTAGCTAGTCACTGTTACTAACGGTTACCACTAGGGCTGTGGCAGTCGTTTAATTTAGTCAGCCGGTTATTGTCATGCAAAAGACTGATGGTCTCAAATGGTGTTTTCCGCTAATGGAACATTTGTGCTTATAGCCTACTGCCACGTGCGCATTGCCACCTCTTACAATGTGAACAAATAGCCTCACAGTTTAACATTTTAAGCTGAATGTTCTGATTTGTTGCGTCAGCCACATTGCATATATATATATTTTTTTAATGCTAGTGGTTGTATTAATTTGGGATCTATCGCATCCCACAACTGTCCCAGACTATGTTTGTAATATTTATTTTTCCCACAGAATGGAATAGGTCGACTTTTGTACTATGGGGGATAGTAGATTGACATAGGCTAGTGCTTTTGCTCTTCGTTAGGCCTACTCATCTTGTTGACTGACGAAAAGTAAATGTGGACCGTTCTTCCAATATCTTCAATATGCACATCGGAATTGGATAAGGACGTGAGGAGTGGCATCCCTGATGCGTCTGTCTTCACTTGTAGCCTGTGAGAAAGACCCGATCACATGACAGAGAGCCGTGTGAGGGAGAGATGCTTCAGATTGTTCAGCACTCAGGGAGAAGGGCACAACGCAGCACTCCGGGGACGCAAAAGGACATGGATCTTTTTAGCGTGCGTTACGGCCACAAAGAGGATGCCGCCGTGAAATTCGAGGCATTAATAAGTGCTTGTCAAATTGTAAATGAGAGAGTATTGGAGTGTGTACAGCCTGTGCAATAAAACAAAGCAGAGCTCATGCCTTTTCAACTTTAAAAAAAATCATCATTAGAGTCGCATCATGCAGCCTTACAATGTATTAAAAATGAAAACATATCAGACCAACGTTTGTAGAACAACTAAAGTTATAATAATAACCTACAGTTGAAGTGGGAAGTTTACATACACCTTAGCCAAATACATTTAAACTCAGTTTTTTCACAATTCACAACATTTAATCCGAGTAAAAATTCACTGTCTTAGGTCAGTTAGGATCACCACTTTATTTTAAGAATGTGAAATGTCAATAATAGTAGAGAGAATGATTTATTTCAGCTTTTATGTCTTTCATCACATTCCCAGTGGGTCAGAAGTTTACATACACTCAATTAGTATTTGGTAGCATTGCCTTTAAATTGTTGAACTTGAGTCAAACGTTTCAGGTAGCCTTCCACAATCTTCCCACAATAAGTTGGGTGAATTTTGGCCCATTCCTCCTGACAGAGTTGGTGTAACTGAGTCAGGTTTGTAGGCCTCCTTGCTCGCACACGCTTTTTCAGTTCTGCCCACAATTTTTCTATGGGATTGAGGTCAGGGCTTTGTGATGGCCACTCCAATACCTTGACTTTGTTGTCCTTATGCCATTTTGCCACAACTTTGGAAGTATGCCTGGGGTCACTGTCCATTTGGAAGACCCATTTGCGACCAAGCTTTAACTTCCTGACTGATGTCTTGAGATGTTGCTTCAATATATCCACATCATTTTCCTTCCTCATTAAGTTATTTATTTTGTGAAGTGCACCAGTCCCTCCTGCAGCAAAGCACCCCCACAAAATGATGCTGCCACCCCCGTGCTTCACAGTTGGGATGGTGTTCTTCGGCTTGCAAGCCTCCCCCTTTTTCCTCCAAACATAAAGATGGTCATTATGGCCAAATAGTAATATTTTTGTTTCATCAGACCAGAGGACATTTCTCCAAAAAGTATGATCTTTGTCCCCATGTGCAGTTGCAAACCGTAGTCTGGCTTTTTTATGGTGGTTTAGGAGCAGTGGCTTCTTCCTTGCTGAGCGGCCTTTCAGGTTATGTCGATATAGGACTCGTTTTACTGTGGATATAGATACTTTTGTACCTGTTTTCTTCAGCATCTTCACAAGGTCCTTTGCTGTTGTTCTGGGATTGATTTGCACTTTTCGCACCAAAGTACGTTCATCTCTAGAAGACAGAACATGTCTCCTTCCTGAGCGGTATGACGGCTGCGTGGTCCCATGGTGTTTATACGTGCGTACTATTGTTTGTACAGATGAACATGGTACTTTCAGTCGTTTGGAAATTGCTCCCACGGATGAACCAGACTTGTGGAGGTCTACAATAATTTTTCTGAGGTCTTGGCTGATTTCTTTTGAGTTTCCAATGATTTCAAGCAAAGAGGCACTGAGTTTGAAGGTAAGCCTTGAAATACATCCACAGGTACTCCTCCAATTGACTCAAATGATGTCAATTAGCCTATCAGAAGCTTCTAAAGCCATGACATCATTTTCTGGAATTTTCCAAACTGTTTAAAGGCACAGTCAACTTAGTGTATGTACACTTCTGACCCAATGGAATTGTGATACAGTGAATTATAAGTGAAATAATCTGTCTGTAAACAATTGTTGGAAAAATGACTTGTGTCATGCACAAGGTAGATGTCTTAACCGACTTGCCAAAACTATAGTTTGTTAACAAGAAATTTGTGAAGTGGTTGAGTTTTAATGACTCCAACGTAAGTGTATGTAAACTTCTGACTTCAACTGTATTTCTTTATTAACCGCACAACACAGAATAGCCACATATGAGCCCTCCCTCAAATCGTTAGGAGAATTTTTTTTAAATAATTTCAGCTTTGATCAATTGTTTTCTTCATACTATAAAATAATATAAAATAATGCCATGGAATTATAAGCAAATCTTGTCCGCTAAATGAACTAGTGCAGCCCACAGCCATTTGGCATAGCCACCACATCAGGGCCTAAAATAAGGACAACTCAGAGGATGCTATTCTTTTCTTCTGAAATACACTACATTTTCTTCATATCACGCTTCTTTAGACCTGTCTAAAATAAATAATGGATTTATTGTGAAGACTTATTAGACTTTTAAAAATAGCTTGTAGACTATGTGTGGGAGCCAGGAGTTACTAAATGTGTTTATGTTCATTAAAGGTAAATTACGGTGAGACGGACAGTTATTTGCTTGACAATCACCGGCTAACAAAAATTTGTGACCTCCACAGCCCTAGTCAAGACTCATGACTGCTGGTGTGGTGGTAATACGGTCACCGCAAAAGCCCTAGTTACCACTACCTCAGGTAGCTTATAGACACTGTTACTAACGGTTACCACTACCTCAGCTAGCTATAGACACTGTTACTAACGGTTACCACTACCTCAGCTAGCTATAGACACTGTTACTAACGGTTACCACTACCTCAGGTAGCTATGGGACACAGGCAGATACACAGGACAGACAGCGGACACAGATACATAAAGAGAAATGTAACCAAAGAGACAGACCATCAGGCTCTACTCGAAGGTCCTGTCATGTCAATTTCGGTCAGACTGACAAAGCTTATGGGATTTTAAAGATGCATAGATTCCAGCCATCAGATAAAATGTGGCATTATATACTACCCACGTCTTTCTGAGTTCTAAGCTACGGTAGTAGAGGTTAGTGGTCCAGAGAGGAGCAAGCCAACACATCCCTATAGCTAGTATTTGAGTGCATTCCAAATGGCACCCTATTCCCTAGACAGTCAAATGGTCCCCTATTCCCTAGACAGTGAAATGGACCCCTATTCCCTAGACAGTGAAATTGACCCCTATTCCCTAGACAGTGAAATGGACCCCTATTCCCTAGACAGTTATATGGACCCCTTTTCCCTAGACAGTGAAATTGACCCCTATTCCCTAGACAGTTATATGGACCCCTTTTCCATAGAAAGTGAAATGGACCCCTTTTCCCTAGACAGTGAAATGGACCCCTTTTCCCTAGACAGTGAAATGGACCCCTATTCCCTAGACAGTCAAATGGACCCCTTTCCCCTAGACAGTCAAATGGACCCCTTTCCCCTAGACAGTGAAATGGACCCCTTTTCCCTAGACAGTCAAATGGACCCCTTTTCCCTAGACAGTCAAATGGACCCCTTTTCCCTAGACAGTCAAATGGACCCCTTTTCCCTAGACAGTGCCTTCAGAAAGTGTTCATACCCCCTTTTCTTATTCCACATGTTGTTGTGTTACAGCCTGAATTCAAAATGAAAAAATAAAGTTAAATCACCCATGTACAATATCCGATAATTGCTGTTCCTACTTTTCAGACGGTTCCTACTGATCTTAGTGTTCAGACTGTTCAGATTTTTTTTCTCCCAATACACGATAATGACAAAATGAAAACATATATTTTTTAAATATTTGCAAAATGATTGAAAATTAAATACAGAAATCTAATTTACATAAGTATTCACACCCCTGAGTCAATACATGTTAGAATCACATTTGGCAGTGATTACAGCTGTGAGTCTTTCCGGGTAAGTCTCTAAGAGCTGTGAGTCTTTCTGGGTAAGTCTCTGAGAGCTTTGCACACCTGGATTATACAATATTTGGCTATTATTCTTTTTAAAATTCTTCAAGCTCTGTCATATTGGTTGTTGATCATTGCTAGACAAGTGTTTTCAAGTCTTGCCATAGATTTTCTAGCAGATTTAAGTCAAAACTGTAACTCGGCCACATTTACTGTCTTCTTGTTAAGCAAGTCCAGTGTAGATTTCGCTTTTGTGTTTTAGGTTATTGTCCTGCTGAAAGGTGAATTTATCTCCCAGTGTCAGGTGGAAAGCAGACTGAACCAGGTTTTCCTCAAGGATTGTTCCTGTGCTTAGCTCCATTACGTTTATTTTTATCATGAAAACTTCCCAGTCCTTAGCGATGACAAGCATACCCATAACATGATGCAGCCACCGCTATGCTTTCAAATATGGAGAGTGGTATTCAGTAATGTGTTGTATTGGATTTGCAGACAAATCATTACAAACAGTAACCAGCCAAGTAGAAGAGTTACACAAGTCAGAAATAGAGATAAAATCAATCCCTTACCTTTGATGATCTTCATATGGTTGCACTCAGCAGACATTAATTTACTCAATAAATGTTCCTTTTGTTCGATAAAGTCTCTTTATATCCGAAAACCTCCGTTTTGTTAGCGCGTTTTCTTCAGTAATCCATAGGCTCAAATGCAGTCAAAACAGGCAGACAAAAAATCCAAATTGTATCCGTAAAGTTCATAGAAACATGTCAAACGATGTTTATATTCAAACCTCAGGTTGTTTTTAGCCTAAATAATCGATAATATTTCAACCGGACAATAACGTCGTCAATTTAAAAGGTAAACAAGAAACGCACTCTCTCGGTCGTGCGCATGAAAAAGCTCTGTGAAACTTTAGGGTCCACTCATTCAGACTGCTCTTACTTCCTCCTTTTTCAGAATACAAGCCTGAAACAATTTCTAAAGACTGTTGACATCTAGTGGAAGGCATAGGAACTGCAATTTGAGTCCTAAGTCAATGGATACTGTAATGGCATTGAATAGAAAACTACAAAATCAACAAATAAACTACTTCCTGAATGGATTTTTCTCAGGTTTTCGCCTGCCAAATCAGGTGTTATACTCACAGACACTATTTTAACAGTTTTGGAAACTTTAGAGTGTTTTCTATCAAAATATACCAGTTATATGCATATCCTATCTTCTGGGCCCGAGAAGCAGGCAGTTTAATTTGGGCATGCTTTTCATCCAAAATTCTGAATGCTGCCCCCTACCCTAGAGAAGTTAAGAATTTTTTTTACTCCTGAGCTTTTTTTAGGCTTGCTCCAGCACAGGTTTTGAATACTTAAGACTCAAGACATTTTAGCTTTTCATTTAAATTTTTTTAATTTGTCAAATTTTCGAAAACCATAATTCCACTTTGACATTATGGGGTATTGTGTGTAGGCCGGTGACACAGCATCTCAATGTAATCCATTTAACATTCAGGCTGTAACAACAACAACATGTGGAAACAGTTGAAGGGTGTGAATACTTTCTGAAGGTATTGTATATGAAACTAACTCTCATGAATGCATTGCAGTCCCTCAGGCTGTACATTCTAGTCCGTCCTCTAAACTCTTCTTCCTGTCTCTCGTCCTCTTCCTCCAGTCCCTCAGGTTGTACGTTCTGGGGGAAGAAGCCGTGGTCTCAGACCCGGAAGGTGCTGTGGCAGGTGGGCATGCTGCTCGGCGCCCCAGTAATCATCTCTCTCATCGCTGGCATCGCCATCCCCGTCATCATAGTGGGCATTCCCATTTACATGGGCCGCAAGGTACGAGGGCATGTTGACCCCTAACCTTAACCCATTTATATGGGCCGCAAGGTACGAGGACATGTTGACCCCTAACCTTAGCCCATCTACATGGGCCGCAAGGTACGAGGACATGTTGACCCCTAACCTTAGCCCATCTACATGGGCCTCAAGGTACGAGGACATGTTGACCCCTAACCTTAGCCCTTCTACATGGGCCGCAAGTTACAAGGACATGTTGACCCGTAACCTTAGCCCATCTACATGGGCCGCAAGGTACGAGGACATGTTGACCCCTAACCTTAGCCCTTCTACATGGGCCGCAAGTTACAAGGACATGTTGACCCGTAACCTTAGCCCATCTACATGGGCCGCAAAGTACGAGGACATGTTGACCCCTAACCTTAGCCCATCTACATGGGCCGCAAGGTACGAGGGCATGTTGACCCCTAACCCTAACCCATCTCCATGTGCCTGAAAGGTAGGAGGACATATTGACCCTTAACCCTAGCCCCTAACCCAGCTACATGTGCTGAAATATAGGACCTTGTCTTCTGTAGAGAGAAAAAGAATGTCCGCTCACTGTAGTCTGTCTGCTCGTTTTCTGCTCTCAAGTGATATTTTAATAAAGCTATCGGTGACATAAATACAACAATTCAACCATTTATTATGAATTGAAATTGTAAAAAACAACTAATGATACCTTATATGATCATGTCGACCATTTTGACATCATGAGTTCTTCTTCCCCTCCCCCCCAGGTCCACGGTCGCTGTAAGAAGAACAATATCTCAGGTAGTAAACATTACCTAACGGTGGCCAGTGGCGTCATGATGTCCGTGTTCGTGTCGCCCGTCATAGCTGCTGTCACTGTGGGTAAGGACAGCGACAAACAACGAGAACACAAACAACGAGAACGCAAACAACGAGAACACACACAACGAGAACACAAACAACGAGAACACAAACAACGAGAACACACACAACGAGAACACAAACAACGAGAACACACACAACGAGAACACACACAACGAGAACACAAACAACGAGAACACAAACAACGAGAACGCAAACAACGAGAACACACACAACGAGAACACACACAACGAGAACACAAACAACGAGAACACACACAACGAGAACACACACAACGAGAACACACACAACGAGAACACAAACAACGAGAACACACACAACGAGAACACAAACAACGAGAACACAAACAACGAGAATACAAACAACGAGAACACACACAACGAGAACACACACAACGAGAACACACACAACGAGAACACAAACAACGAGAACACACACAACGAGAACACAAACAACGAGAACACACACAACGAGAACACACACAACGAGAACACAAACAACGAGAACACAAACAACGAGAACACAAACAACGAGAACACAAACAACGAGAACACAAACAACGAGAACACAAACAACGAGAACACACACAATGAGAACACACACAACGAGAACACACACAACGAGAACACACACAACGAGAACACACACAACGAGAACACAAACAACGAGAACACACACAACGAGAACACAAACAACGAGAACACACACAACGAGAACACAAACAACGAGAACACAAACAACGAGAACACAAACAACGAGAACACACACAACGAGAACACACACAATGAGAACACACACAACGAGAACACACACAACGAGAACACAAACAACGAGAACACATCTCCATCTTGTCCACTAAACTCTAAGAGTTAGGCCGTAATTTACAGGGCAACTTGCACTTCCTGATTTGTTTTTCATGAATACTCATTAAGAAATGTTAGCGGACATGACTGAAGGCAAACGACATTTGTCTTGGGGTTGTGGTTTGAAGTGGGTGTTTCTTGGTTGTATCTTTGCCATGGAATCACAACAAAAAGTCCCAGTAGTGAGTACAGCGAGGTCATTTAAGCTAGCTGTGATTTGGTCCCAGTAGTGAGTATAGCGAGGTCATTTAAGCTAGCTGTGATTTGGTCCCAGTAGTGAGTATAGCGAGGTCATTTAAGCTAGCTGTGGTTTGGTCCCAGTAGTGAGTACAGCGAGGTCATTTAAGCTAGCTGTGATTTGGTCCCAGTAGTGAGTACAGCGAGGTCATTTAAGCTAGCTGTGGTTTGGCGAGAACAACGTTTGGAAGTTGAGGACTTCTCCCCTCCTGACTGACTTGCCGTCTCAAGATTGTCAGCTAATTCAGTACTATGTTGGCTTAACCTTGTGCTGACCTTGTGTTTAGCCAAGCTGACAACAGCTAGCTAGCATAGCTTGGTGATAGCTGCAGCTAGCTGTCCTATCTAGCTGACAGCAGCTAGCTAGCATAGCTTGGTGATAGCTGCAGCTAGCTGTCCTATCTAGCTGACAACAGCTAGCTAGCATAGCTTGGTGATAGCTGCAGCTGGCTAGCCTATCAAATCAAAAGCAAATCAAATCCAATTTTATTTGTCACATGCACATGGTTAGCAGATGTTAATGCGAGTGTAGTGAAATGCTTGTGCTTCTAGTTCCGACAGTGCAGCAATACCTTACAAGTAATCTAACAATTCCACAACAACTACATATAAATATATGGATGAGCAATGACCGAGCGGCAAAGCTTGCCTATGCAAGATGCAATAGATGGTATAAAATACAGTATATACACATGAGATGAGTAATGCAAGATATGTAAACATTATTAAAGTGGCATTATTAATGTGACTAGTGATCAATTTATTAAAGTGGCCAATGATTTCAAGATATCTAGCTGACAGCAGCTAGCTAGCATAGCTTGGTGATAGCTGCAGCTAGCTGTCCTATCTAGCTGACAGCAGCTAGCTAGTGTAGCTTGGTGATAGCTGCAGCTAGCTGTCCTATCTAGCTGACAGCAGCTAGCTAGCATAGCTTGGTGATAGCTGCAACTAGCTCTCCTATCTAGCTGACAGCAGCTAGCTAGCGTAGCTTGGTGATAGCTGCAGCTTTCTCAGTCAAATCAGTTATGGTAAGAAATCAAGAGCCAGTGTCTGGACTGTGTTTCACAAGACACTCGTTCTACAACGCTTTGCTACGAAAGTAGCTTGCAACTTAGTTTCAACGTTTCATCACATCGTGTACTATATTCAGGGGCGGCAGGTAGCCTAGTGGTTAGAGCGTTGGACTAGGAACCGGAAGGTTTGCTAGATCGAATCCCCGAGCTGACAAGGTAAAAATCTGTCATTCTGCCCCTGAACAAGGCAGTTAACCAGTTAACCCACTGTTCCCCTGAACAAGGCAGTTAACCAGTTAACCCACTGTTCCCCTGAACAAGGCAGTTAACCAGTTAACCCACTGTTCCCCTGAACAAGGCAGTTAAAACCAGTTAACCCACTGTTCCTAGGCCGTCATTGAAAATAAGAATTTGCCTAGTTAAATAAAGGGTAAGATTTTTTTTTTTTTTATAATAATATTTGCTGTTTAAGTCAGAGTCTATCATCTGTTTAATAGTGTTACTTTCCATCACACTGTGTTGTTATAATGGTACATGCAGTATTTTGGAAAAACTACTTCCTGGACAATAGAACAGCAATAGTAATAGAAGTAATCCCAAATGGCACCCTATTCCATATGAGCCCTGGTCCAAAGTAGTGCACTACATAGGGAATAGTGTGCTGTTTGGGACTCAGACATTGATGTCTTACTGGGTCAGAGATGGGTGAAGATAGAATATGTCTTACTGAGAGAGAGAGAGATGGGTGAAGATAGAATATGTCTTACTGAGAGAGAGAGAGATGGGTGAAGATAGAATATGACTTACTGTGAGAGAGAGAGATGGGTGAAGATAGAATATGACTTACTGTGAGAGAGAGAGATGGGTGAAGATAGAATGTCTTACTGAGAGAGAGAGAGATGGGTGAAGATAGACTGTCTTACTGTCAGAGAGAGAGAGAGAGAGAGAGAGACACAGAGAGAGAGAGAGAGAGAGAGAGGGAGAGAGAGAGAGAGAGAGAGAGAGAGAGAGAGAGAGAGAGAGAGAGAGAGAGAGAGAGAGAGAGAGAGAGAGAGAGAGAGAGAGAGAGAGAGAGAGAGAGAGAGGAGAGAGAGAGAGAGAGAGAGAGTGAGAGAGAGAGAGAGAGGGAGAGAGAGAGAGATGGGTGAAGATAGAATATAGCTTACTGAGAGATATTGTTTATTTCACTTGTGTATATTATCTACTTCACTAGCTTTGGTATAGTTAACATATGTTTCCATGACAATAAAGACCCTTCAATTGAATTGAGATGGTTCCTGGTCCAAAGTCATAAGTTTAACTCTACCAGAGAGAGGCCCGAGGACACACACACACACACACACACACACACACACACACACACACACACACACACACACACACACACACACACACACACTCCATTGGTCAACTGGCTATCTCCTCATATGGTTCTCCTCTCAATCTGAGAAAAGAGCTGAAACACACACAAGAAACACACACACACAGAATAGCCCTGGAATTGCCTTAGAATAGCTTTGGAATAGCTTTGGAATAGACCTGGAATAGACCTGGAATAGACCTGGAATAGACCTGGAATAGACCTAGAATAGACCTAGAATAGCTTTGGAATAGCCTTGGAATAGACCTGGAACTGCCTTAGAATAGCTTTGGAATAGCCTTGGAATAGACCTGGAATAGCCCTGGAATAGACCTGGAATAGCCTTGGAATAGACCTGGAATAGACCTGGAATAGCCTTGGAATAGACCTGGAATAGCCCTGGAATAGACCTGGAATAGACTTTACTCCTTATTCTCTTTGATGACTTGTAATTTCATAACATGTTTGTCTCTGGCAGAAGCCTGGGTTCAAATAGTATTAGGTTTCTTTCAAATCCTTAACCTGTGTCTGATGAATCTTTGACATGCAATAGTCCCAAATGTGCAAACTCCACCCATCTGGCACTCCAGGCATGCTCAATCAAATGAATTGCAAATACTATTTGAACCCAGGTCTTTCTCTGGCAGAAGCCTGGGGCATGGGAGTTTACTGCTGCCTCACTGGTTTGTGTATGTGTGCTCTGCCTGACCCTGCCGCCTCTGAAGTGTCACTACCATCACCACACTGTTGAACTGAAGGCTGGGACTCAGCACATTAGCCTCTCCCTCTTCCTCCACACATCCCCCTCTCCATCCATTCATCTCTCCATCCCTCTCTCTCTCTCCATCTGAAAGGACTTGTCTGTTCTTGTGGGCTTCAGCTCTGACGCCCTCTTTTTTCTATCCCTCTTTCTTCTTGTCTCTCTTCCTCTCTTTCTCTCTGTCTCCCCCGTCCCTCTTTCTATTTCTCTCTTTCCCTCTTTCTCCTCCTTGTCTCTCTTTCTCTCTCTGTCCTTCTCTTGGTCTCTCCATCCCTCTTTCTCTCTATCTTTCCCTCTTTCTCCTCCTTGTCTTTCTCTCTCTCCTCTCTCTCTCCTCTCTGTCTCCCCCATCCCTCTTTCTCTCTCTTTTCGTCTTTCTCCTCCTTGTCTCCCCCCCCTCTCTCCCTGTCTCTCCCATCCCTATGTACTGGTGTCACCCTGTCTGCGGGTCATTGATGCCACAGTATCCTATAATGTCCAGTGTAGCGTTGACAATATGGCCCTTTTTGTTTGTGATGTGACCACTATTGTGTCCCCAACATTTCTGACCAGGTCTCATGTTCCTGTGATGCAGCGCTCTACAGTGAAGCCTTTTGTACATCAGGTTAAAGTTCATACTAGGTTAGATGTACTGGGAGGAGGAAGAGAAAGGCTAGCTGGCAATGTCAGTCCTGTTTCCATTTTTGTTACTTTAACCCAGTCATCCGTGGGAGAGAGAGATGGGTGAAGATAGATGTATTGGTGCGTCAGGTAGCCTAGTGGTTAGAGCGTTGGGCCAGTAACAGAAAAGGTTGCTAGATCGAATCCCAGAGCTGACAAGGTAAAAAAATGTGTCGTTCTGCCCCTGAACAAGGCAGTTTAACCCACTGTTCCCCGGTAGGCCGTCATTGTAAAATAAGAATTTGTTCTTAACTGACTTGTCTATTTAAATAAAGGTTAAATAAATACAAATAAATACAAATCTCTGCGTACTCTTAGTTGTTCTCATGTATTGTTTATTTATTTTGACAGGAAGTCCTGTTGAAACCAAGGTGTCTGTCACACCAGGAATCACTCTTCTAGCTACATTCATATGTTAAAATGTGCCGGTTATTTTCCTCAGGGTAACATTTATTGACAAGGAAATACAGGTACCTCAGGCAGTCTCTCATCCTGTCTCTATTTTGACAGGAAGTCCTGTTGAAACCAAGGTGTCTGTCACACCAGGAATCACTCTTCTAGCTACATTCATATGTTAAAATGTGCCGGTTATTTTCCTCAGGGTAACATTTATTGACAAGGAAATACAGGTACCTCAGGCAGTCTCTCATCCTGTCTCTTCCTGTCCCTCTTGTAGGGGTGGGCGTCCCGTTGATGTTGACGTATGTCTATGGGGTCGTCCCCATGTCGCTCTGTCGGAATGGATGGTGCCGGCCGCAGAACGAGCCCCCAGAAACACATAAGATACAACTGGAAGACCTAGCCAGCTGTAAGGGGCTTTAGTATAGTATATTGGATGCTAAATATTGTATCTAATGCTTACCTATATTTTGTATTTTTGTTTTAAGAACTATGTACATTATATTATAAGTAAAAAGATTCCTTAATGCTTTTATTAAAGTAACTCAACTTATCCCATCTTGAATTGTTCAGCACTGAGTAGTTCAAAGTAAACTCAAATATACCAGTCCAATAGATTAGTCCGATAGACCAGTCCAATAGATCACCAATAGACCAGTCCAATAGATCACAATAGACCAGTCCAATAGATCACAACAGATCAGTCCAATAGACCAGTCCAATAGATCACCAATAGATCAGTCCAATAGACCACAATAGACCAGTCCAATAGATCACAACAGATCAGTCCAATAGATCACAATAGACCAGTCCAATAGATCAGTTCAATAGATCAATCTGATAGATCACAATAGACCCGTCAAATTGATCACTAATAGATCACAGATAGATCCATCCAATAGATCAGTTCAATAGATCACAATAAAGCAATCCAATAGATCACAATAGGCCAGTCCAATAGATCACCAATAGATCACCAATAGATCAGTCCAATAGACCAGTCCAATAGATCAGTCCAATAGATCACCAATAGACCAGTCCAATAGATCACCAATAGACCAGTCCAATAGACCAGTCCAATAGACCAGTCCAATAGATCAGTCCAATAGATCACCAATAGACCAGTCCAATAGACCAGTCCAATAGACCAGTCCAATAGACCAGTCCAATAGACCAGTCCAATAGATCACCAATAGACCAGTCCAATAGACCAGTCCAATAGACCAGTCCAATAGATCACCAATAGACCAGTCCAATAGATCAGTCCAATAGACCAGTCCAATAGATCACATTGGATCAGTCAAATAGATCACTAATATATCAATCCAATAGATTAGTCCAATAGATCACAATTGATCCCTCCAATTTATCACTAATAGATTCGTCCAATAGATCACCAATAGATCACAATAGATCAATCCAATAGATCACAGTAGATCCGTCCAATAGATCCATCCACTTGATCAGTCAAATAGATCACTAATATATCACCAATAGATCAGTTCAATAGATCAGTCCAATAGATCACTGATAGATCAGTCCAATAGATCACTAATAGATCACTAATAGATTAGTCCAATAGATCACTAATATATCACTCCAATAGATCACTAATAGATCACTAATATATCAGTCCAATATATCAGTCCAATAGATCGATAATAGATCAGTCCAATAGATCACTGATAGATCAGCCCAATAGATCAGCCCAATAGATCACTAATAGATCAGTCCAATAGATCACCAATAGATCACTAATAGATTAGTCCAATAGATCACTAATAGATTAGTCCAATAGACCAGTCCAATAGATCACTAATAGATCACTAATAGATTAGTCCAATAGATGTTGACACTACTGTATGATTGTATGGTTGTTTCCTAGTTTTAATCTGATGTTGTTTCTGAACTTCTTTTGAAGATCTTCTATTCTCTCATGTAGTCAGCGACCACTGGCCGGGGCCGGGCCCAAGAGGCCAGACCAACCCCGCCCTCAGCGACACCAGCGTCCAGGAAGTCCTACAAGATGTTAGGGTCAGCGTACAGGAAGTTGGCGTGCTCCCCAGCACCAGCAGTGCTGCCACGCCCCCGGAACCAGATGCATGCACAGGATTGGACAAGCATCAGATGCGTCATGTTTATACGCAGCAGGACAGCCAATCAGACTGCGAAGGGGTTGGGGGTGCTGGGATGCTGGATAATACACAGACATTCTCCTTGCGGTCAGTGCCTCTTGTCGTATAGTTTTTGATTGATTGATTGATTGAGCCCAAAGTATTTATTTGCAAAGTTTCTCTTCGTTCAATTCAAGTCAGTTCAATACACATTCATTTATCCCCTCAAGAGCAATTACAAAAGACAAGTCATTTAATTCCTTTGATGCAACCTGCCTCTAGATCATAAAACATGGCTGAAATATTATGTAACAGGCCTATCCTTGATGCTGTTCATGTTCTCATGTTGCAGGGAGGGAACGAACATTGAGGTGCGTGTAGAGATCGAGGCCCATCCACGAGGCGCACGTCAGTCCAGCCTCAGTAGCATCCTGTCCAGTCGCAGCCTATCAGCTGAGTCCCTGGGTCGAGCACACTCAGTAGGCCGCGCCCACTCGCAAGATCACCTGGGCCACGCCCACTCCCAGGAACATCTGTGTGCCTCTGAACATGAAGAAGAGAGCGGAGAAAAGGAAAGAGGAGGAAGAGAGGGAGAAAGCAGGGACCACCTGCATGTTTTTGAGACGGACAATGTCTGAGCTCCGCCTACTATTTAGGTCACACCCCGTTTCCACTACAGGCTCCTCCCACCAGCTGTCTTCCTGCTCCACTGTCTAAGAGTCGGGGACATGGAGAGAGAGAAAAGGAGAGATGGAAAAAGTGTGTTTGTGAAAAATAGACAAAATAAAGAGGGCCGCTTGCCAACACAGATGCATCAAAACAAACCAGAAATGACTGAAAGCATGTTGATTGACTAGTTTTGTGGGTGTTAGCCTCACTTTACTGTGTCCTTTCAGAAGAGAATGCCCCCCCCCCCTCCCAATCTAACACTGGTCTATTTAAATGATTATTTAAATAAAAATTATTACCAAGCCCCTTCTCTACCTATAACCGCGTACTTATAATGATCTAGAGTCGTTTGTATCAAGCATCTCAGAGTTGGAGTGCTGATCTCGGCCCAGTTTTGCCTTTTCGATCACAATAAATACGATTATTATAGACAGAGAAGACCTGATCCTAGATCAGCACTCCTACACAGGTGATACATACAACGCCTAATTTCCCCCCTTCCATCTAAGATACATTTTTAAGAGATCTAAAAGCATGTTTTGTTCTGTAGGGGTTAGCCATATGTAACATGCTGCTTCAACTCTCTCTTCCTGTCCCGACACTGATGAGGTATGAAATGCTTCCTGCCCGTCCCGTGTTGATGATGACATGCGATAGAACGTTGAGAGGCTACTGTGTAAAAGGGTGTAATGAAGTGGGGGGGGGGGAGTTTCCTCACAAAGGGTTATTTCAGTATTGTCAGATACAGTGTAAACCTGACTTTATGCAACACGTTTTAACATGCTGGTCCAACTTTACAGGCCTTGTTGAAATGCAGTCGCCCTCGACTATGACTGGTTGGTGATCTCAGTGAATTTCATAGTAGACCACTTTGACCATACTGGTTATCAAGCTGATATTCCCTTCCATTGAGGAGGTTGGGGGGTGTGTGTGTGTGTGTGTGTGTGTGGGGGGGGCGCTATATGTTTTGGTCAAGGCATGCATTCTTTCACTGCTGTGAATCTAAGCAATATTCAGGGACCAGGCGCTGTGACGTTTAGAGCCAGACATATCCTACGGACTCTGGCTGCCTCCCAAATGGCACCCTATTCCCTACCCCACTGGGCACAGACGTCAGTTCAACGTCTAGTTTTGATTTACATTTGGTTGAGTTTGTAAACTAACATGAATTCAATGTGAAATGAACAACAACAACAACAACAACAACAACAACAATGTCACTGTCATTTGGGTTTAGATTAAAAGTTTGGTGGAAAAAAAGGTCTGTTTTTGTCACGAGAATTTCTATCCCAATGTTCTAACCGAACTATTTTATATCTCTGTCTAATTCCTGAAGGTTGTACATCTCCAGTTCAAAGAAATAGACAGTCTCAGCCTGCAAGAGATCAATACTTTATTCAGAGAGCGCTCTGCGAATCTTTTTAAACACACACACACACAAACAAGTTCAAATCTTAAGTTACGCCTTGCTCAGACAGTTACTTTTCCACTACACACATACATTGTTTATCATATTCTGCAACATGTTTCATAATTTTCTGCAAGCCTAACAATTTCTCCCCTCCACGGGTGGGGACAGAATGTCCTGTTATTGGTTTCACAGTAGCACAACTTCGATAGTCTGTCGATAGCTCCTCTTATCCTTTGTTTCACACTTGCACCCTGCTTACATAGCTAAACAGGAACAAAATGTCCTGGTTCTAATTATGATTCTAATACATTTCACACAATTATATGGTTTCAGGGTGGAATACTTTAGTCATTATCTTAAACGTACAGATTCTTCTATCAGTTTTCCACATTGATTCAACGTCATCACGTTGCATTTTTGGGTTGAAATGACTTGGAAACAACTTTGATTCAAATGTTTTTTGCCCGCTGGGATCATAATTCACTACTTCTGACCAGGGCCCATAAGGACTAGGGTGCTATTTAACCAGGGCCCATAGGGATCTGGTTAAAAGTAGTGCACTATATTAGGGAATAGGGTGCCATTTGGGAATGTACTATCTTAACAGAGATCCATAATACAGTATTTCACTAGCAACAGCAGCAGTAGCAGCACGGCCCTCTAGCTAGGGCTTAGAACAGGGCTGGGTCACTCTGATAGTAGCAGCACGGCCCTCTAGCTAGGGCTTAGAACAGGGCTGGGTCACTCTGATAGTAGCAGCACGGCCCTCTAGCTAGGGCTTAGAACTGGGCTGGGTCACTCTGATAGTAGCAGCACGGCCCTCTAGCTAGGGCTTAGAACAGGGCTGGGTCACTCTGATAGTAGCAGCACGGCCCTCTAGCTAGGGCTTAGAACAGGGCTGGGTCACTCTGATAGTAGCAGCACGGCCCTCTAGCTAGGGCTTAGAACAGGGCTGGGTCACTCTGATAGTAGCAGCACGGCCCTCTAGCTAGGGCTTAGAACAGGGCTGGGTCACTCTGATAGTAGCAGCACGGCCCTCTAGCTAGGGCTTAGAACAGGGCTGGGTCACTCTGATAGTAGCAGCACGGCCCTCTAGCTAGGGCTTAGAACAGGGCTGGGTCACTCTGATAGTAGCAGCACGGCCCTCTAGCTAGGGCTTAGAACAGGGCTGGGTCACTCTGATTGTAGCAGCACGGCCCTCTAGCTAGGGCTTAGAACAGGGCTGGGTCACTCTGATAGTAGCAGCACGGCCCTCTAGCTAGGGCTTAGAACAGGGCTGGGTCACTCTGATAGTAGCAGCACGGCCCTCTAGCTAGGGCTTAGAACAGGGCTGGGTCACTCTGATTGTAGCAGCACGGCCCTCTAGCTAGGGCTTAGAACAGGGCTGGGTCACTCTGATAGTAGCAGCACGGCCCTCTAGCTAGGGCTTAGAACAGGGCTGGGTCACTCTGATTGTAGCAGCACGGCCCTCTAGCTAGGGCTTAGAACAGGGCTGGGTCACTCTGATAGTAGCAGCACGGCCCTCTAGCTAGGGCTTAGAACAGGGCTGGGTCACTCTGATAGTAGCAGCACGGCCCTCTAGCTAGGGCTTAGAACAGGGCTGGGTCACTCTGATATTCTGGCATGTGTGTCTGTTGGTTTCTGTCTGTCAAACCAGCATCTGATTTAGACCTGGGAAACCAGGTGTGTGGACTCCGTGTGTGTGTGTGATTAAGTGTCAGACAGAAGATAGAACAGCAGGCAACCAAGTTCCTGAGGAATAGAAATCTTGGCCTTCCCTGGCTTAGAACATCTCTCTTAAAGCTGCATGGTTTCTGCTCCTCACTCACTGGGTGTCCAGGAGTTAGCCACCACAACACGCACGCACGCACGCACGCACGCACGCACGCACGCACGCACGCACGCACGCACGCACGCACGCACGCACGCACGCACGCTATTGAACTGCAGTGGTGATGCTGTCGACAAACAGGAGACAAAGGAACCACCACCAGACCATCTTAGTCGATCACATCACCCAGACCCCTCAGTCGATCACATCACCCAGACCCCTCAGTCGATCACAGCACCCAGACCCCTCAGTCGATCACAGCACCCAGAACCTCTCAGTCGATCACAGCACCCAGAACCTCTCAGTCGATCACAGCACCCAGACCCTCAGTCGATCACAGCACCCAGACCCCCTCAGTCGATCACAGCACCCAGACCCTCTCAGTCGATCACATCACCCAGACCATCTTAGTCGATCACAGCACCCAGACCATCTTAGTCGATCACAGCACCCAGAACCTCTCAGTCGATCACATCACCCAGACCCTCTCAGTCGATCACATCACCCAGACCATCTTAGTCGATCACAGCACCCAGAACCTCTCAGTCGATCACAGCACCCAGAACCTCTCAGTCGATCACAGCACCCAGACCACCTCAGTCGATCACAGCACCCAGACCATCTTAGTCAATCACAGCACCCAGACCACCTCAGTCGATCACAGCACCCAGTCGATCACAGCACCCAGAACCTCTCAGTCGATCACAGCACCCAGACCACCTCAGTCGATCACAGCACCCAGACCCCTCAGTCGATCACAGCACCCAGAACCTCTCAGTCGATCACAGCACCCAGAACCTCTCAGTCGATCACAGCACCCAGACCACCTCAGTCGATCACAGCACCCAGACCACCTCAGTCGATCACAGCACCCTGACCCCTCAGTCGATCACAGCACCCTGACCCCTCAGTCGATCACAGCACCCAGAACCTCTCAGTCGATCACAGCACCCAGAACCTCTCAGTCGATCACAGCACCCAGACCACCTCAGTCGATCACAGCACCCAGACCCCTCAGTCGATCACAGCACCCAGAACCTCTCAGTCGATCACAGCACCCAGACCCCCTCAGTCGATCACAGCACCCAGACCCCCTCAGTCGATCACAGCACCCAGACCCCTCAGTCGATCACAGCACCCAGAACCTCTCAGTCGATCACAGCACCCAGACCCCCTCAGTCGATCACAGCACCCAGACCCCTCAGTTGATCACAGCACCCAGAACCTCTCAGTCGATCACAGCACCCAGAGCCCCTCAGTCGATCACACCACCCAGACCCCCTTAGTCGATCACAGCACCCAGACCCCCTCAGTCGATCACAGCACCCAGACCCCTCAGTCGATCACAGCACCCAGAACCTCTCAGTCGATCACAGCACCCAGAGCCCCTCAGTCGATCACAGCACCCAGACCCCCTTAGTCGATCACAGCACCCAGACCCCTCAGTCGATCACAGCACCCAGACCCCTCAGTCGATCACAGCACCCAGAACCTCTCAGTCGATCACAGCACCCAGACCACCTCAGTCGATCACAGCACCCAGAACCTCTCAGTCGATCACAGCACCCAGACCACCTCAGTCGATCACAGCACCCAGAACCTCTCAGTCGATCACAGCACCCAGACCCCCTCAGTCGATCACAGCACCCAGAACCTCTCAGTCGATCACAGCACCCAGACCCTCTCAGTCGATCCCAGAGCAGCAGTGTTCTACAAGCAGCATGCTAACTCAGGCTATATCCATTCTAGATGATTATGATGATGAGAAAATGTGAACTGAAAAATTAACAGAAAGATTCCTGAGTGTGAAATCCCTTGTGAAGAGGACCTCGGAGAGACAGACAACCATGGGACTTGATACAGACATGGTATGCATCCAGAGCCATGGGGATTGATACAGACATGGTATGTATTCAGAGCCATGGGGATTGATGCAGACATGGTATGTATTCAGAGCCATGGGAATTGATACAGACATGGTATGCATTCAGAGCCATGGGGATTGATGCAGACATGGTATGTATTCAGAGCCATGGGGATTGATGCAGACATGGTATGTATTCAGAGCCATGGGGATTGATACAGACATGGTATGTATTCAGAGCCATGGGGATTGATACAGACATGGTATGTATTCAGAGCCATGGGGATTGATACAGACATGGTATGTATTCAGAGCCATGGGAATTGATACAGACATGGTATGCATCCAGAGCCATGGGGATTGATACAGACATGGTATGTATTCAGAGCCATGGGGATTGATGCAGACATGGTATGTATTCAGAGCCATGGGAATTGATACAGACATGGTATGCATTCAGAGCCATGGGGATTGATGCAGACATGGTATGTATTCAGAGCCATGGGGATTGATACAGACATGGTATGTATTCAGAGCCATGGGGATTGATACAGACATGGTATGTATTCAGAGCCATGGGGATTGATACAGACATGGTATGTATTCAGAGCCATGGGGATTGATACAGACATGGTATGTATTCAGAGCCATGGGAATTGATACAGACATGGTATGCATCCAGAGCCATGGGGATTGATACAGACATGGTATGCATCCAGAGCCATGGGGATTGATACAGACATGGTATGCATCCAGAGCCATGGGGATTGATACAGACATGGTATGCATCCAGAGCCATGGGGATTGATACAGACATGGTATGCATCCAGAGCCATGGGGATTGATACAGACATGGTATGCATCCAGAGCCATGGGGATTGATACAGACATGGTATGCATCCAGAGCCATGGGGATTGATACAGACATGGTATGCATCCAGAGCCATGGGGATTGATACAGACATGGTATGTATTCAGAGCCATGGGGATTGATACAGACATGGTATGCATCCAGAGCCATGGGGATTGATACAGACATGGTATGTATTCAGAGCCATGGGGATTGATACAGACATGGTATGTATTCAGAGCCATGGGGATTGATACAGACATGGTATGCATTCAGAGCCATGGGGATTGATACAGACATGGTATGCATCCAGAGCCATGGGGATTGATACAGACATGGTATGCATCCAGAGCCATGGGGATTGATACAGACATGGTATGTATTCAGAGCCATGGGGATTGATACAGACATGGTATGCATCCAGAGCCATGGGGATTGATACAGACATGGTATGTATTCAGAGCCATGGGGATTGATACAGACATGGTATGTATTCAGAGCCATGGGGATTGATACAGACATGGTATGCATCCAGAGCCATGGGGATTGATACAGACATGGTATGCATTGTAAATCTGATGAGGAATAAAACTTGAACAAATGTTTCACCATGAAGGACAGAACTGAATGTCATCTCGTGTCCAATTTTTAAAATGATCTTCAGCCTTGCATATGGCACCCTATTCCCTAATATAGTGCACTACTTTTGACCAGATCCCTATGGGCCCTGGTCAAATGGCACCCTATTCCCTATGGGCCCTGGTCAAATGGCACCCTATTCCCTATTGGCCTTGGTCAAATGGCTCCCTATTCCCTATGGCCCTGGTCAAATGTAGTGCACTACATAGAGAATAGGGTGCCATTTGGGACACATCCCTTTACTACATAGTGAAGTGGGGACATGAACAGGAGAAGTCAGGTTTTGCACCTTGAAAGTTTGCCTGCGGACCGTCATTGAATGTAGTCTGTAGACATGATGTAATGACTGCTCATTTTCAACAGAGGGCGCTGGAACATAGGTGATATTGATCCTCAGAGCAGTGGTAGGCTACAGATTGAGGAATTGCATTATCTGCAGCTAAGGACAAATGTTGATTGGCTCGAGAAAACAATTTATTTGTATTTTATACGGGCTGTTTCCACAGGTTTTATGTCATTACTTTTCATAAGATATAATTTGATACAGATTCAAAAGTTCCAAAATGTTGTGTCCTGCTCAGGGTGTTCTGCTCAGGGTGTCCTGCTCAGGGTGGCCTGCTGCTCAGGGTGTCCTGCTGCTCAGGGTGGCCTGCTGCTCAGGGTGTCCTGCTCAGGGTGTTCTGCTGCTCAGGGTGTCCTGCTGCTCAGGGTCTTCTGCTCCTCAGGGTCTTCTGCTCCTCAGGGTCTTCTGCTCCTCAGGGTCTTCTGCTCCTCAGGGTCTTCTGCTCCTCAGGGTGTTCTGCTGCTCAGGGTCTTCTGCTCCTCAGGGTCTTCTGCTCAGGGTGTCCTGCTCAGGGGGCAGACTTAGTGATTTGGAGACCCCAGGCAGATGCCAGTGTGATTTGTCAAAAAAATCACTTCAAAAAGTAGGTTACCTTTTCATGTTCATCTAAAAATAATTCCAGCATCCTAACTGTGCACCCGCCAACTTTCCTTCAATTGCAAGTGGATGAAACTATCTCACCGGAGAAAGCATCCGAGCGAGCGAAACAGCGCCCCTCTGTCTTACTATATGTAGCGCATGTATCTGATGCTGTCTGGACAAAAGGAGTATTACATTCCATTTACATTCTGAAAACACCTCATTGCTGCAGTTGCCCCGCTCTGAAAACACCTCATTGCTTAATAGCTTAATTTTACAAAAGTCGCGTTTGCAATCATACGGTGCGAAACAATTCACTGGAACTCTGTCAGGGTGGAATAGTCCATTATTATGAATTATGAGGAAAAACGTGGAATATTGATATGAAATATGTGTATGGAAAGAAATGATTGATCTATTTTGAATCATTATTTGGCTGTATGGATTCATTCACTTTTTTGGAGTTCCTTTTTTGTCAACAATGTGGCCTTATTAACCAGGGCACAGTGGGCAGGAAACCCCCCCCCCCTCCCTCCCCATTTCCTTTGAAGCTTCCAGCAGATTTAGCTGCAGCTGGACCAACCTGCTGGACCAACCTGCTGAAGCAAGACAGAATGAGAGCGATGAGCTGACAATGGTGGGACTCAAGTGGTGAAATTATATATTTTTAAAAAGAATAATTACTAGTAAAAAAATATATATATGCCCAGCTCATATGAAGTGCGGCCTGATGCAATTGCCTCTTCTGCCTAATGGTAAGTCTGTCACTGGTCCTGTCCATTCATTTCCCAATAGGCTTTTGTCCAAGGAACCGTGGCGAGTTAGTGCCTACAAAAAGAAGCCATTACTATTTCTCTCTATATCAGTAAAAAATAAAGGTGCTTTACTTTCGTTCCCACGTCCTGATCTAGCCTACCTGCTAGCTTACCTGCTAGCCTACCTGCTAGCTTACCTGCTAGCCTACCTGCTAGCGGCTCCTCCCGTCACATCAAGCAGCGTTGTTCTGCCAGTTCCCCTTGCTTTTATTCATCCACAATAGTTAGCAGTTGTTCATTTAGTCATTTAATTCCATCTAAAATGTATTACCATCAACATGCACATAATTGTAAAAGGCTACTTTTTAAATGCACTAGAGAGAGAATACAAAATGTATAGAATTCATCTGCAAATGTACCACATTCAATAGAGTACCACAGTATGAGTCATAATACCCATAAAACCTAGCGGTCAAACAGGGAAACTGTTCCAATAGTTTTTCCACCATTCATTTTTCCCATAAAGGATTTTAGAAACACTTTAAATAAGGGCTGTGTTTCGTGTAGGCTCACCCTGACTTGACGTTTTGATAACCGTGTAAATCTCTCTGGGACAAGGGGACTTTTATCAATATATTTGGCTCTATTTCATTTGATTTTGATCTCAGAATCAAAAAATGCTAATTAGCATCAAAGTAGACATCATATAAAACTACAAATCCCAGCAAGCTCCTACACATCATCTCTAGCGGACACCTTTGCTAACAGGTATTGTATCAATTTAAAACTTGCACAAGACAGTTCACAGAATAGTGCATTTAAAGAAATATAGCCAATTTATGCATTACTACATTTAGCTAACATTAGATAGTTAACCCAGAGATTCTTACCTTTGCCTTGATTTGGCAGTCTCACCCATATCATCATGGCATTTGTAGTTCTTTATTATAGCCACATTAGCAGCTAATTAGTATTTAATTTAAAAAAATTGGAGTGGGGGGGGGTAAAAACAGGTGAATATATTGATAAAAGTCACCTTGTCCGAGAGAGATTTACATGGGAAAAATGTATGGTGGAAAAACGTTTGGAACTATTTCCCTGTTTGACCACTAGGTTTTATGGGTATTATGACACATCTGTGGGGCTCTATGCAAGACTCCTCCAAAAATGGGTGTGGCGGAGGGCTAGACACACCTTTACTTCATGCCCGCCCCATGTTCGTTTCGCTCCCAACCCAGACAGCAACGGGTTAAAGGAGGCTGCGCTGCCCAGCATTTCATCAGACCGAGACCCTTGTTTCAGTGAACGAGTTTGAACTTGGTCCTATCGTCTGCCTGTTCGCTCGCTGCACCGCGCATCACTAGTAGTCGACTGTTGTAGCGTACGTAGACTGGATACTATCGTTTCTCTTTCTGAGCCAAAGCAAGCGGAGAGGGAAGGTATCCACCTGCCACTGAGACACATCTAAGCATGGATGCTCTGAAATCAGCTGGAAGAGCGATTATCAAGAGTCCCGGAGTTCCGCGGCACACATGGGGCACCTCCAAGCACGAAAGTAAGTCAATCGTCAAATTCACACCGGTAAAGGCCATATATCGATGCAAAGAAACGGACACATTAGACGATAGCACAATGCAACGAGACTAGCTGTCACAAGCAAAGGAAAGCGCTGACAATAGGCTGTCTATCTTGTTCTATTGTCACCACTCTTGTTGGAATAGAAACTAAAGAACAGTAGATTCTGAGGTGTGACATTTTGTGTGTGATAGAAAACAATAGGTCTCAGTATATACCTTTCTGAATTGCAAATAGTGTAACGTTTTTTTTTAATCACCCGTTATCTATCAATAAAATATAGTATTTTATTTCTCCCCACCGGGCAATATGCATTTGTATTATTATTATCTATTCTTATTATCTGGTTACCTAAGTCCACTGCACACTCGTGTGAGGAATCATTTATTAAAGCAGGTCAGCCAGTATAACTATAGAAAGTATCTTGCTAACTTCAGACATATGCTATTGTTCTACTCCACAAGGACACTTTATATTACTGTTGCTGTCTGAATTCATAAATATCAATAGACAAACTTCTATTTTTTTTAGGATACCATAGACTCGTTGGTTTCATATCCTATAAGGCCGGATAGCTATTCTTTGTTATATGAAATTCACACGTGTTCACTGTCAAGTTAAATCCATAGTGGAACAATGCATTTCTCTTCCTCTTTACAATTCCCAGTGGGGTTAAAACTGTCAACTCACAGGTTGTAGTGGAAGAGAAAGAGAGGCTGTGACTGACAGTTGGTCTCTGGCTCATGGCAATGCTTGCTACTGTGCGCTGTCACTCCGAAGTGTGAAGTGTTTGGTTGAAGAGTCTCTCCCTGGGCGAGAGAACACTTCTTTCTCAAGCCTCCACAAAAGCTCAGGGGAAGACAAAAACATACAGTAACCAGTCAAAAGTTTGGACACACCTACTCATTCAAGGTTTTTTCTTTATTTTTTACTATTTTCTACATTGTAGAATAATAGTTAACACATCAAAACTATGAAATATCACATATGGAATCATGTAGTAACCAAAAAAGTGTCATTATTATTGATATAAATATTTTATATTTGAGATTCTTTAAAGTAGCCACCCATTGCCTTGATGACAGCTTTGCACACTCTTGGCATTCTCTCAACCAGCTTCCTGAGATAGTCACCTGGAATGCATTTCAATTAACATGAAGATTGTGTGCCTTGTTAAAAGTTCATTTGTGGAATTTCTTTCCTTTTTAATTCGTTTGAGCCAATCAGTTGTGTTGTGACAAGGTAGGGGTGGTATACAGAAGACAGCCCTATTTGGTAAAAGACCAAGTCCATAGTATGGCAAGAACAGCTCAAATAAGCAAAGAGAAATGACAGTCCATCATTACTTTAAGACATGAAGGTCAGTCAATCCGGAATATTTCAAGAACTTTAAAAGTTTCTTCAAGTGCAGTCGCAAAAACCATCAAGCGTTATGATGAAACTGGCTCTCATGAGGACCGCCACAGGAAAGGAAGACCCAGAGTTACCTCTGTTGCAGAGGATACATTCATTAGAGTTAAATGCACCTCAGATTGCAGCCCAAATAAATGCTTCACAGAGATCAAGTAACAGACATATCTCAACTAGAGGTTGACTGATTTAATTAGGGCCAATTTCAAGTTTTTATAACAATCGGTAATCAGCATTTTTGGATGCCGATTACGGCCGATTACATTGCACTCCACGAGGAGACTGCGTGGCAGGCTGACCACCTGTTACGCGAGGGCAGCAAGGAGCCAAGGTAAGTTGCTAGCTAGCATTAAACTTATCTTATAAAAAACAATCAATCTTCACATAACCACTAGTTAACTACACATGGTTGATGATATTACTAGGTTAACTAGCTTGTCCTGCGTTGCATATCATATTTAAAAAAATGTTGTAAACCTTTTGACTGTTGCTGTGTACTTAGCCTGTATCCCACATGTCAACCCTATTCCCTACATTAAAATAAAAGTGTTCATTGTTTATTCAGTATTGTTGTAATTGTCATTAGGGTGGCGGGTAGCCTAGTGGTTAGAGTGGAGGGACGGCGGGTAGCCTAGTGGTTAGAGTGGAGGGACGGCGGGTAGCCTAGTGGTTAGAGTGGAGGGACGGCGGGTAGCCTAGTGGTTAGAGTGTAGGGACGGCGGGTAGCCTAGTGGTTAGAGTGTAGGGACGGCGGGTAGCCTAGTGGTTAGAGTGTAGGGACGGCGGGTAGCCTAGTGGTTAGAGTGTAGGGACGGCGGGTAGCCTAGTGGTTAGAGTGTAGGGACGGCGGGTAGCCTAGTGGTTAGAGTGGAGGGACGGCGGGTAGTCTAGTGGTTAGAGTGGAGGGACGGCGGGTAGCCTAGTGGTTAGAGTGGAGGGACGGCGGGTAGCCTAGTGGTTAGAGTGGAGGGACGGCGGGTAGTCTAGTGGTTAGAGTGGAGGGACGGCGGGTAGCCTAGTGGTTAGAGTGGAGGGACGGCGGGTAGCCTAGTGGTTAGAGTGGAGGGACGGCGGGTAGCCTAGTGGTTAGAGTGGAGGGACGGCGGGTAGCCTAGTGGTTAGAGTGGAGGGACGGCGGGTAGCCTAGTGGTTAGAGTGGAGGGACGGCGGGTAGCCTAGTGGTTAGAGTGGAGGGACGGCGGGTAGCCTAGTGGTTAGAGTGGAGGGACGGCGGGCAGCCTAGTGGTTAGAGTGGAGGTGCGGCGGGCAGCCTAGTGGTTAGAGTGGAGGTGCGGCGGGCAGCCTAGTGGTTAGAGTGGAGGGGCGGCGGGCAGCCTAGTGGTTAGAGTGGAGGGGCGGCGGGCAGCCTAGTGGTTAGAGTGTAGGGACGGCGGGTAGCCTAGTGGTTAGAGTGTAGGGACGGCGGGTAGCCTAGTGGTTAGAGTGTAGGGACGGCGGGTAGCCTAGTGGTTAGAGTGTAGGGACGGCGGGTAGCCTAGTGGTTAGAGTGTAGGGACGGCGGGTAGCCTAGTGGTTAGAGTGTAGGGACGGCGGGTAGCCTAGTGGTTAGAGTTTAGGGACGGCGGGTAGCCTAGTGGTTAGAGTGTAGGGACGGCGGGTAGCCTAGTGGTTAGAGTGTAGGGACGGCGGGTAGCCTAGTGGTTAGAGTGTAGGGACGGCGGGTAGCCTAGTGGTTAGAGTGTAGGGACGGCGGGTAGCCTAGTGGTTAGAGTGTAGGGACGGCGGGTAGCCTAGTGGTTAGAGTGTAGGGACGGCGGGTAGCCTAGTGGTTAGAGTGTAGGGACGGCGGGTAGCCTAGTGGTTAGAGTGTAGGGACGGCGGGTAGCCTAGTGGTTAGAGTGTAGGGACGGCGGGTAGTCTAGTGGTTAGAGTGTAGGGACGGCGGGTAGTCTAGTGGTTAGAGTGTAGGGACGGCGGGTAGTCTAGTGGTTAGAGTGTTGGACTAGTAACCGAGAGGTTGCTAGATGGAATCCCCTGAGCTGACAAGGGGAAAAATCTGTCGTTCTGCCCCTGAACAAGACAGTTAACCCACTGTTCCCCTGAACAAGACAGTTAACCCACTGTTCCTAGGCTGTCATTGTAAATAAGAATTTGTTCTTTAACTTGCCTCGTTAAATAAAGGTGAAATAAAAATAGTGCGTTACCTTTGAACAGGGACTTTGGGAATTAGGTAGAATTTTGAGATGTAGACTTAAAATAGAGTACGGTTCCAGTCTAGTTAATCAAACCAGTTTCTGGATTAATAAACATCAATCAAACATGATTTACTGCTATGAGAAGAATATTTTTGACTTTAACCCTGGAAGCCCGGTTTCAGATTTTGATTGAATATTGCACCTAGACATTGCAAATCCTTGGCAGACTGACTCATTTCACAGTTAGAGACAGAGTTGACGTCCCAAATGGTACCCTAATTCCCTACATAGTGCACTACTTTTGACCAGAGCCCTATTCCCTACATAGTGCACTACTTTTGACCAGAGATTGATGGGTCCCGGTTCAAAAGTAGTGCCCTGTAGGGAATAGGGTGCCATTCAGTTCGCCAACAGAGATGTGCTGAACAGCCAGAGTCTCTTTGAAATCAACGCAGTATAAATGAATTCTTACATTTAAATGGGAACCTGAGGGGTTTGGATATGCTCCTATTGGATTAATATTTTAATGATTCCCTAGTGTGTGTGTGTGTGTGTGTGTGTGTGTGTGTGTGTGTGTGTGTGTGTGTGTGTGTGTGTGTGTGTGTGTGTGTGTGTGTGTGTTTGTGTTGATGCATTACGTCCATAAATTAGGACACTAGCTGCCATAGTGACTAGTTAGTCATCTGGTAGTTAGGGGCCTACAGGCTGGTAGTTAGGGGCCTACAGGCTGGTAGTTAGGGGCCTACAGGCTGGTAGTTAGGGGCCTGCAGGCTGGTAGTTAGGGGCCTGCAGGCTGGTAGTTAGGGGCCTACAGGCTGGTAGTTAGGGGCCTGCAGGCTGGTAGTTAGGGGCCTGCAGGCTGGTAGTTAGGGGCCTGCAGGCTGGTAGTTAGGGGCCTACAGGCTGGTAGTTAGGGGCCTACAGCCTGGTAGTTAGGGGCCTACAGCCTGGTAGTTAGGGGCCTACAGCCTGGTAGTTAGGGGCCTACAGCCTGGTAGTTAGGGGCCTACAGGCTGGTAGTTAGGGGCCTACAGGCTGGTAGTCAGGGGCCTACAGGCTGGTAGTTAGGGGCCTACAGGCTGGTAGTTAGGGGCCTACAGGTTGGTAGTTAGGGGCCTATAGGCTGGTAGTTAGGGGCCTACAGGCTGGTAGTTAGGGGCCTACAGGCTGGTAGTTAGGGGCCTACAGGCTGGTAGTTAGGGGCCTACAGGCTGGTAGTTAGGGGCCTACAGGCTGGTAGTTAGGGGCCTACAGGCTGGTAGTTAGGGGCCTACAGGCTGGTAGTTAGGGGCCTACAGGCTGGTAGTTAGGGGCCTACAGGTTGGTAGTCAGGGGCCTACAGGCTGGTAGTCAGGGGCCTACAGGCTGGTAGTCAGGGGCCTACAGGTTGGTAGTTAGGGGCCTACAGGCTGGTAGTTAGGGGCCTACAGGCTGGTAGTTAGGGGCCTACAGGCTGGTAGTTAGGGGCCTATAGGCTGGTAGTTAGGGGCCTACAGGCTGGTAGTTAGGGGCCTACAGGCTGGTAGTTAGGGGCCTACAGGCTGGTAGTTAGGGGCCTACAGGCTGGTAGTTAGGGGCCTACAGGCTGGTAGTTAGGGGCCTACAGGCTGGTAGTTAGGGGCCTGCAGGCTGGTAGTTAGGGGCCTGCAGGCTGGTAGTTAGGGGACTACAGGCTGGTAGTTAGGGGACTACAGGCTGGTAGTTAGGGGCCTATAGGCTGGTAGTTAGGGGCCTATAGGCTGGTAGTTAGGGGCCTACAGGCTGGTAGTTAGGGGCCTACAGGCTGGTAGTTAGGGGCCTACAGGCTGGTAGTTAGGGGCCTACAGGCTGGTAGTTAGGGGCCTACAGGCTGGTAGTTAGGGGCCTGCAGGCTGGTAGTTAGGGGCCTGCAGGCTGGTGATTTGCATTGGGCCTTGAGGACAGTTAGAGCATCCAGATGTCTAAATCAATCATGCCACATTTTAACAGGGTATCTGTGCTAACAGGGTATCTGTGCTAACAGGGTATCTGTGCTAACAGGGTATTTGTGGTAACAGGGTATTTGTGGTAACAGGGTATCTGTGCTAACAGGGTATCTGTGCTAACAGGGTATCTGTGGTAACAGGGTATTTGTGGTAACAGGGTGTTTGTGCTAACAGGGTGTTTGTGCTAACAGGGTATTTGTGCTAACAGGGTGTTTGTGCTAACAGGGTGTTTGTGCTAACAGGGTGTTTGTGCTAACAGGGTGTTTGTGCTAACAGGGTGTTTGTGCTAACAGGGTGTTTGTGCTAACAGGGTGTTTGTGGTAACAGGGTATTTGTGGTAACAGGGTATTTGTGGTAACAGGGTATTTGTGGTGACAGGGTGTAATTGGTGGCTTCAGAAACTGGCACAGGCACAGTTGTCATGTTTGGTTTGTAAACTAGGTCTGGATTACGAAGATTAGTTAGTGATTAAGTAATACGAGAAGATATTATCCAAACACCATCATCATTATCACCACCATCAATATCATCATCATCATTATCATCATCATCACCATCAATATCATCATCATCATTATCATCATCATCACCATCAATATCATCATCATCATTATCATCATCATCACCATCAATATCATCATCATTATCACCACCGTCATCATTATTACCACCATCATCAATATCATCATCATCACCATCATCATTATCACCACCGTCATCATTATTACCACCATCATCAATATCACCACCGTCATCATTATTACCACCATCATCAATATCATCATCATCACCATCATCATTATCACCACCATCATACTGTTATGACGTTGGACCTTCATCATCACCACCACCACCATCATCACCATCACCACATCATCATCATCACCACCATCACCACCACCATAATCACCTTCATCACCACCATCATCACCATCACCACCACCATCATCACCACCATCATACTGTTATGACGTTGGACCTTCATCATCATCACCACCACCATCATCATCATCACCACCACCATCACCACATCATCATCACCACCATCACCACCACCATCACCACCACCATCATCACCACCATCATACTGTTATGACGTTGGACCTTCATCACCACCACCATCATCGCCACCACCATCATCCCCACCATCATCATCACCACATCATCACCACCACCATAATCACCTTCATCACCACCATCATCACCATCATCACCACCATCGCCTTCATCATCACCACCTCCACCATCGCCTTCATCATCACCACCACCACCTTCATCATCACCACCTTCATCATCGCCACCACCATCATCACCACCATCATCATCACCTCCATCATCACCATCACCACCACCATCATCACCATCATCATCATCATCATCATCATCACCTCCATCATCACCATCACCACCATCATCATCACCACCATCATCATCATCACCACCACCATCACCATCATCATCATCATCACCTCCACCATCACCACCATCATCACCATCACCACCATCATCATCACCACCATCATCACCACCACCATCATCACCACCACCATCATTACCACCACCATCATCACCACCACCATCATCATCATCATCATCACCTCCATCATCATCACCATCACCACCATCATCATCATCACCACCACCATCATCACCACCATCATCATCACCACCATCATCATCATCACCATCATCATCATCACCACCACCATCATCACCATCATCATCACCTCCATCATCACCACCATCATCATCACCACCATCATCACCATCACCACCATCACCACCATCATCACCACCACCATCATTACCACCACCATCATCACCACCACCATCATCATCATCATCATCACCTCCATCATCACCATCACCACCATCATCATCATCACCTCCATCATCACCATCACCACCATCATCATCACCTCCATCATCACCATCACCACCATCATCACCACCACCATCACCACCACCACC